>NC_085994.1:34211700-34419200 GCF_030014385.1 Trichomycterus rosablanca | reverse complement strand
TTTCAAAAAAAAGTTTAAAATATCCAATAAATTTCGTTCCACTTCACGATTGTGTCGCACTTGTTGTTGATTCTTCACAAAAAATTACAATTTCATATCGTTATGTTTGAAGCCTGAAATGTGGCAAAAGGTTGAAAAGTTCAAGGGGGCTGAATACTTTTGCAAGGCACTGTATATATATATATATATGTGTGTGTGAAATTCTGGCTCATCATGTTCTACACAACATTCCTGTAGAACTGTACATGTTTATTCCACAGGCTGTACAAATGATGTGTGTTTATTATATTATTAACAATATCATACTTTGTTTATATCAGAGATGAATGCCCGGCGTGCAGTAGACAGGGCGCACCTACCAGCTCTGCTCGCCATGTACCAGGACTGGCACCGCAACGACACACGCCACCGGCACGTGCTCATTCGTAAGAGCATTCTGGGATGCATCAAAAACCTGACCAACATTAAGCTTGGCAGGAAGGCTTTCATCGACGCAGATGGCATGAAGATTTTCTATAATACCTCGACTGTAAGACATTAAAATCATTATTACATTATTAATCATTATTTACAACCAACTACAGAGACTTGTTAGTTAAAAACTGTTTGATGAAAATATGTGTATACACCGATCAGCCAAAATATTAGGACCTTCCCCACTTCCAAAAACTGCACATGGAAATGTCTATCAGTTAACAGGGTTCTGTTAAATGTTGGGGTGATGGTAAGGGATGCATCAATACCATTTTTTCCCAACCGAGTACAAGTAAAAGTACATGTATTTTTGTACTTACCGATACCGATACCGATACCAATACCTATTTAGAATGATGGAGTTAATGAGTTAATGAGTTGGAGGTTAATAAATATTTTTGCAATGTTGGTGTTTTGTTGTTATGTTTTGTAGAGAACGATAAGGTCAGAAATACAGTAAAACGTGTGTGTGTGTGTGCCGGTGTATTCTGATATAAACTATATTATCCCCCTGTCCCACCGGTTTACACTCCTCTCCTGCGTTTCCCCTCACACCGTATCCTGCATTCTCATTGGCTGTTCCACATGTCACTCATTCCCAGTCGCACATCTCAGATCAGATATCTGACATGCTAGAAAACTCGATCTGGTAGCCGAGCGCTCGGCGAGCCGGTCGGATCGAGTTGTTGGATAGTTCACACTTAGCGATCGAGAGCCAAGTTTTGATCACCGAGCGAACGCCGAGTTGCTCCCGAGCCGGCAAATCTAGCGCCGACCAGTCGCCGAGCGAAAATCAGGGCAAAAATCGTGTAGTGTGAACCAGGCATAACGCAGCAACGTGCACTAGGCACACGGTATCGGATGTTTAGTATCGAAGCCTCGTTTGCGAGTACGAGTACAAGTTAATGAGCGCGGTATCGGGCAAATACCCGATACCAGTATCGGTACTCATGCATCTCTAGTGATGGTAGTTACTCTGTACACATGTTGAATGCAGCATAAAGACCAGAGTGATTTTGATAATTGCCAAATTTTGTCCGAAGTGCCTATCAAAGTACCCACCATGGTGCTCCGGCTCCCTGGCCAAATTACATTTACATTTACATTTTCAGCATTTAGCAGACGCTTTTATCCAAAGCGACTTACACAATGAGTGGAACACGATGAGCACGTTGACCTGCCTAAGAAGTCCCAAGTTTAGTTCGTTAAATGAAATGGTCATTATTTAACAAAAAAAAATCAGCATTTCTTTAAATATCCTGTAATGCATGATTTTCCTTTTGTGGTGCAGGAGTGCTTACCCGTTAGGACTCTGGATCCTCTGGTCAACACTTCAAGCCTTATCATGAGAAAGTGTTTCCCAAAGAACCGCCTGCCTTTGCCGACCATTAAGTGTGTTTTTCATCACCCGCTACCACATGTTCCAGCCAGCGGACCCGTGGCTCAACTGTACCACCAGCCACCAGGGGGTAAAGTGCATAAATACAGTGTTTATAACTCTGATGAAAGTCTCTACACCACTGTGAATCATTTCTATTCTGGTATGATGATGTGAAGTCATGTTAGAAGTGATCTGTTCTTTAACAGTGGATGACGTTGTGGATGACAGCGATGACAACGAGGAAACGGAGGTCGATACAGAAAATGAAACGGAGAATGAGGAGGATGAGAAAGACCATAAGGCACAGGTAATCGTCAGAAGCATCTGGAGTTGGGTGCCCAGGTGGCATCCAACTGCTAAGGGATAATTCACTAGCACACCAATATTGAGATTCTGAGCTCCTGGGTTCGAATCTCAGCTCTGCTACCAGTCAGCTGGGCGCCCTCTAATGGCTGCAGCAGACAAAATTAGCCGCAAGTCTGCTGGATGGGAAAGATCGGAATAAGACAGGCGCTGTGTAAGGACCATGGTTGCCCAGGGCGACTGTATAGAAAGTGGAGGAGTGCAGAGATCGGGGCGTGGCTTATAAATGTATAAAAAAAGCGCAAATCCACCGAAGTATGGGAAAATAAAAAGGGATTGGTGGACTGCGCACACATTGGAGGTGGTGTGTGTCAGGCGATTATACACCCTCCTTGGACACAATCGGGATCCCCAGTAGCGGATTGGCTTCTCTAAATTGGGAGAAAAAGGGGGTAAAATGTATAAGAAAAGTGTCTGGACCTATGTACGTTACAGACCTACATGTTATTCCTGTTGTTCATATGTGCTAGCTTAGTGTTAAAGAAGGTATCCCACAAGGTTTGGTGCTAGTTGTTGAATCGTTTAATGGTTTACCAGTTCATGGAGCATAGAAAGCTAAGTCTGTGTGTGTTTTGTTGTAGAATGATGACATTGAGACCGATATCAGTAAACTGCGACCCAAACAAATTCAGACACGCCCATTTGAGGAATTAAGGATTTATGAGCGTTTTTTCCCCGAATTCTCTGAGGAATTTCAGGTAAGGATCTCTTTAAAATGGGATTAAGGGATTAATTTGGACCTTTTCTTCCAAATGAGTCCCCTCACCATCACTTACCACTAATACTGGTGAATCTAGTACATTTACCAAGCATCTTCTCTTATTACAGGACTACAACTTCGAGGAATGCAAATCCACATCTCCGCCTGCCTCTGATGCCTCAAAGCGACCCATAGTCATCCCCACCGCTCGACCCAAGCCCAGAACCAAACCCTCCCGCCAGTCTGAAGAAGAAAAACCTGCCGATCTCAACAACATCTCTGTCTCTAAAGCTCCACAGAAAGAGCAGGAGCTGGTACACGGCCTGAGTCGGCTGCTTCTCGACACTTCGGATTCAGTGAATGGAAGCGGCTGTGTCGAGTCTGGGCTCCAGGATGAGAGCGCAGAGCAGGCGGAACTAGAGCTGCCCGATACTGCCGCACTTCTGCCTTTGCATGACCCCGACCTCTACTTGGAAATGGTAAAGGGGACAAGCTCGGTGCCTGGGTACACTGAGGTGGGGTACCCGGACTATTTTGGCCATGTGGCACCGAGCTTTCGTGAGCCGATTATGGAGAGGGTTTATGGGGTACAGAGGTGAGTAGACGAGTAAAAATAGTCATTTATGTGAGTTGGTGAACAGATTATATATAAATACCACTGTTTTAGGTACACTGCTGTTATTACAAACCCAGGTGCTCAGGTGGCACAGTGGTAAATTACGCTAGCACACTACCACTGGGAGACAGGGTTTGAATCTCCATCAGTGTTGTCGGCCATTCGGGCTTCTACATACAGACATGATTGGCTATGTCCGAGGGGGATGGCCACGGCCCCACGATTAATGTGTGCCCTATTCACTGATGTTGACCTCCACTCTGAGGAGAGCCGTGACTTACACATGCCCCCTCCGACACGTGCAGTAGCTGACTGCATATTTTCACCTGCACGAGGCGAGTTCATATGTGGATCAGCTTTGCGTACAGTCACACCCTGATCCCATTATCCCCTGTCTTTGTGCAAGCGCCATCAATCAGCCAGCAGAGGTCGTAATTGCATTGGTTATGGGGAATCCCCTCCGGCACCCTCTCTGAACAACAAGCCAATCGTTGTTCGTGTAGGCATTCAGCCTGCCGATAGCAGAGCTGACATTTGAACAGACAAGTTCGAGATGTCAGCTCTGGTGTGCTAGCATCTTTTACCATTGTGCCACCTGAGCGTCTTTTGGTACTTCTAAAGTGCACGTTTTTAAACATTACTGTAATGCATTTGAACGTTTTGCCAACAGGGCGAAAATCTTCCAGGATATTGAGCGGCTCATTCACCCCGGTGATACCCTGGATAAAGTGGTGTATGACCTCGACCTGCAGAGGTGAGTAAAAATGGACAGAACAGTGATACAAGGACACAAATTCCTTTGTTAAGTTAAAAGTACAAATACCCATGAATGTTCTCTAGTAAAAGTTAAACTATGGCTCTGACAAATGGCAAACCGAATAGAGAACATAGACCACAAACATCAACACTAAGCCAAGGACACACCAAGGAAGATGCATAAACCAAGTAATACGTACAAGATGTAGAATTGGCCACATCAGAATAACCCACCAACACCTGATAAATGGAGAAAATCCCCTAAGCTCAAAATGCTCATCACGATAAAACACGTCCTGACAGAAAACCCAAATACACAAAGACTATAAGCAACTATACATGACTGGAGCCATAAAAAATCCTCACCAAAGACAACACAAGAACAGTTTGTTTGTTTATTAGGATTTTAACGTCATGTTTTACACACTTTGGTTACATTCATGACAGAAACGGTAGTTATTCGGTACACAAGATACATCAGTTCACAAGTTTAATGTCAAACACAGTCATGGACAATTTAGTATCTCCAATTCACTTCACTTGCACGTCTTTGGACTGTGGGAGGAAACCGGAGCTCCCGGAGGAAACCCACGCAGACACGGGGAGAACATGCAAACTCCACACAGAAAGGACCCGGACCGCCCCGCCTGGGGATCGAACCCAGAGTCTTCTTGCTGTGAGGCGATAGTGCTACTCACTTAGCCACAGTGCCGCCCCAAAACAGTTAACTTCTTACTAAAACTTGTAAGGTTTTTGAGTTTCTGTCAAGCGTCAATTTAAACGTTTCAGTAATTGTTAACAAAGCTTTTGAGTTCTATACAAAGATTCCATTTACGTTTGTGCCATCTAGCGGCCATTAAGACCCAAAACAATCGAAGCAGTTAGGGCCTTGCTCACCGCTTAACTTGATGAGTCAAACGAATTTCATTATTGGAATCGATTCCAAAACTTTGGAGTCGACTCAGTTCTCAACGTCTGCAATCTGTAAATAATTTCTGCAGATGAACCAAACTGAATTTTCCAATTGATGACACAGTAATTTTTTTACTCTGTTCTGGATCCTGGTATATCCAATGCCACCCAAAAACTGTGGGTGCAGGCATGGCTGGATTATTGACCGGGCCAGTGGGGCCAGCGCCCAGGGGCCCTCGAGGTTAGGGGGCCCTGAGGGGGGGCCCCGGGGGCCCTAGCCATGCTTTTGTAGTCCCTAGACTTCTACAGAAGTCGTTCACCTTGGGCCCTTGATCCTCTAGGGACCTAGAAATTGTCAGGAAAGCCACCGTACCCGCTGACTCCACAAGGGGAGGGGGGTGTGCCGATCGAGTGTTGCTCCACCAAGGGGGAGGGGGCGTGGCGGAAGCAGTGCCCATCATATGGAACCGAGAGCTGGTTCACCAAGGGGAGGGGGCGTGTCGCGAGGAGGGCCGCAGAGATGAAGTGCCTTTCAATACATTGTAGACTGGGGCAACCCAATATTTTGAACACTTTTAAAAGGTGCCGTGACTGAGCAAAGGTTGAGAAACTCTGGTTTAATGTATTAATCTATTTATGTTTTTGGAGGGGGCCCTGGGCAACTCTTTGCCCAGGGGCCCAGACTATCCTTAATCCGTCCTTGGGTGCAGGGCAGGAAAACACCTTGGACAGGGCACCAATTCACTCTAATCACTTAGGACTTAATGACATCTAGTGGTGGTTTAGTCCACAGTCCATCTTCATGTTTAGAGAAGTGGACAGATAACTGGGTGTGTGATAAAAAGCCACACCAACATGAGGAGTTTGATGAAATTCTTTACAGATCGTGATCGAAGGCAGGGGCGTAACTACAGGGGGGCAGGGGGGCAGGTGCTCTGGGGCCCATGGCAGGAGGGGCCTCCACGACCTGCACTCGCCAGGTCGTTATTATTATATTATAATATTTTCATTAAGTAAAATTGAAATAACTAAAACTGTGCATTAAAAATATCAGAGCCATTCATATATATAGAATGAAATTTGTTGAGTGGGCCCCAAAAATTTTTTTGCACAGGGGCCCATGAGCTCCTAGTTACGCCACTGATCGAAGGTCCCAGCAGGACTCGCCCGCTGTGTTACTCTTCCCCTTTTTTACATCTATGTAGAAATGCAGAATGAAAATTAAATAAAAACTGAGTACAAATAGTGGTGGATATTTAATTAATAGATTTTTTTTCCTTTTTAGCTGCCCATTAATCGATGATGGAGAGTCACTGAAGTTCAACTCGCAGTTTGAATCTGGGAACTTGCGCAAGGCGATTCAAGTCAGAAAGTAAGCATGATCTGCTCTGAAAGCTCTGCGTTATTAGTGTTTATTAACATTCATTTTCAAAATGACAACAAATTACTACTACACTACTTTGTATGTTTAGTATTTTCGATGTTTTTGCCTGTGTTCTAATGCCATGATGTTATACACTATACTTTCAAAGGTTTGGGGCCATCCCTCCTAATTGCTATAATTAAGTTCAGGTGTTTGAACCACATCAGTTGATAACAGCTGTAAAAAATATTATGTAAAAATAAATTCAAGGCCGCTCAGGTGGCGCAGCAGTAAAACACACGCTGAACACCAGAGCTGGGATCTCGAATACATCGTATCGAATCTCAGCTCTGCCTGCCGGCTGGGCTGAGCACCCACATGAACAGTGATTGGCCTGTAGTTCAGATAGGGGTGGGGTATTAACCCAGGTAGGGTCTCTCTCATAACTAATGCAATTACGACATCTGCTGGCTGATTGATGGCGCCTGCACCGAGATGGGAAAAGAGTGCTGTCAGGGTGTGTCTCTCCGTACACAGTGCTGATCCGCATTGCACTCGTCAAAGTGTAGGTGACAAAATGCATACAGCTGCAGCCCACGTGTCGGAGGGGGCGTGGGTTAGCTTTGTTCTCCTCAATCAGAGCGGGGATCGGCATTGGTGAAGAGGAAGCATGACACAATCAGGCAATTGGACGCGCCAAAAGGAAGAAAAATAAATAAATTCAATACTTTCTGGCAACAGTTTGGGAGAACAGTCTGTTGTTCCAGTATGACTATTTCTGTAAAGCTTCACCCACATGCACAGAGCTCCTACATCAACCCCATTCGAAATCTTTGGGATGAAATGGAACAACGATTGTCTGCCGAGGCTTCTTGACCAACATCATTGTCAGACCTTAGAAATATTGTCTTGACTGAATGGGCACACATTCTTAATGAAACTTTCTAAATGTGAGGCTGGTATACCTGCAAGAAGAGGAAGGCAATTAGCATTGTACCTAGCAAATTTTTGAAATGGAAGATTTCTCTTCTACCTAAGATTAAAGTGTGTGGAATGAATGCAATGATCTCAAACTAAAGTCTAATGATGATCAGTTGGTTTCTGGAAGATGGATACTATTAGATGTCCATGTTGTGTAGGTTTTATAGTGTGAGCTGTTGTTTATTGTGCTGTCTAGGTTCGAGTATGACTTGGTGCTAAACTCGGATGTCAACAGTAACCACTACCACCAGTGGTTCTACTTTGAAGTGAGCAACATGCGTGTGGGAGTACCGTATCATTTCAACATCATTAACTGTGAGAAATCAAACAGCCAGTTTAACTATGGTAAGTCAATGATTTTCTGGGTTTGACTCCTGCTGGTATTTGTTACCATTTGCCACTTCTACAAAAGCATCGTCTGACCTCAATCGACATCAGTGTTTATAGAAGTGGGTCATAGTTCACAGTGTGTTTGGATTCTGTTTATTGGCAGAACATCTGAAATAACAATTTAAACGTCTTCTCAACCATGACACTGACATATGGAAGCCATTCAAACAAACTTTTGGTTGCGCATTTCTAGCTTTAAAACTGCTGGTGTATGTGGTGTGTCTACCATAGTGTACACATTTTTTGGCCATACTCAACAGGGCTCAGTAGGGCTGCAGGCTTGCACAAGCCTCCTCCCATACATGCACATGACCCTACAGAGAGTCACAGTTTTTAAGGAGGACCATGCCACTCCTCAAGCCTGCCGCCTCAGTAGCGAGACGTGATCTGCCGGTTACACATTCATGAGCAATTGCTGACAAAATAATTGATGGTTTGTGTGTGTGCACATGCAAAATCTATAGAAAAACGTTTAAAATACAGAAAAGGCAAGATCCAGTGGAAGGGTGTCAGTTATGTGCCAAAATGTACATCAGTGTCATAGCCTAACTCAGTTTGAATCAGTAGGTCAGTAACGTTATGACGACTGTAGGATTATATGTATATATGTAGATTATAATGACTGTAGGATCTGTAATCTGTGTACTTCTCTGGCAGGCATGCAAGTCATTATGTACTCAGTACAGAAAGCCATCAGTGGAAGCCCTTGCTGGGTTCGAACTGGATCTGACATCTGCTATTACAAGTAAGTACTAGGCATACTTAGAAGTGTCAAACAGTCCAGTTCATCTTTTGTCCACACACTATATGGACAAAAGTATTAGGACACCCCTTTTAATTTTTGAATGTCATTCATGTTTCAACTACAACATTTGCTTACAGGAGTAATAAATCACATTAAGGGAATTATAGACAAGGCCCTTTCATGTTCCAGTGAGACTGCACCCTTGTGCACAAAACATGGTCTATAAAGACATGAATAAAAACTTGGTTTAAAGAAACTGCACTGACTCACCCCCACTGAACAGCTTTGGCTGTTTTGACTGAATGGGTACAAATTCCCACAGATATACTTCGAAGTGTTGTGAGAAGTCTTCTCAGAAGTGTGGCTGTTGTTCAAGTTAATAGGATCACATAGCATGTAATAATGAACAAGTTCATTGTCAGGTGTCCATATTATATTTACATATTCAGCACCTTAGTAGGTGCCTTTTTCCTAAGTGACTTACAGCCCAGTACACATTCTGAGCAATTTGAGGGCCTTCCTCAAGGGCCCAACAGCAACAGTGGTGGGGCTTGAACCAGTGACCTTTTGATTACTAAATCAGCACCTTAACCACTAGGCTAGAACTGCCCTATATACTACTACTACTACTACTACTACTATTAGTTTATTTTCTTGTTTGCAGGAACCATTTTTCACGGAGTTCCATCGCAGCTGGAGGTCAGAAAGGCAAATCCTATTACACCCTGACCTTCACTGTGACTTTTCACCACAAGGATGACGTCTGTTACTTCGCCTACCATTACCCATACACCTACTCCACCCTGAAGGTATTCGCACTATATTTTCCTACATCTGCTCTTCGTTGTGGCCCAGTCACTAAAACATGAGAATGTTTTGTGTGGTTGTGTATCAGATGCACCTGGAGAAGCTTAGCGCTATGAGCACTCCATACATCTACTACAAGAGGGAGCAGCTGTGCCAAACTGTCGGAGGAAATGAGTGCCCGCTGTTGACCATCACAGCCATGCCGGAGTCCTCCAGCAATGACCATGTCTGCCAGTTCAGTAGGTCTTACACAAGCACAGCTTCAGTCCTGCCAGAGTCTTATACTGAACATGGACTTTTCCAAAAACATTGCCAAAAGCGTGTGATTTATTTTATATAATTGATTTTATACACCTGTGAGCAGTGGGTGTGGCTGAAACACCTAAAATGAATAATTAAGAGAGGTGTCTGCATACCTTGGGCCATATAGTGTATGTTTCATTTGTATAGATTTCATAGAAACAGGTCAGGAAAGATATATTAGCGGGGCATTAAAATTTACCACATACAGCATATTGGAGGGCCACAGCCGAAAAATAAAAATACCTCTGCCTTGGAGACAGACTAATACAAATTGCATTTATTTAAACAAAGATTGTAATGCATGTACACAGCGCTTTACCGATAAGTTGTGTGCAGGGAACCGGCCGTTGATCTTCCTGTCAGCCCGTGTACACCCGGGAGAAACTAATGCCAGTTGGGTCATGAAGGGCACACTGGAATTCCTGATGAGCTCTAGTCCCCTGGCACAAAGTCTCAGAGAGAGCTACATCTTCAAAATCATTCCCATGCTCAACCCAGACGGAGTCATCAACGGCAGGTAGGTACACACACACACACACACACACACACAGTTGATTCCTCAGGCTTGAACTATTTGACAATGCTGGGTACTTAGTGAACCTTTAAACGTTTGAGCATCAGATCCATCATAATCAAGTGTGAACGGATTAGATAATGGGATAATGATAATAGAGTCCCCAAATATTACAAGGAAGAAACCTTGAGAGGAACTAGACACAACAGGGACCCTTATTCTTGTTGGGTGGCTTAGAGCAAGGTTTTTCAGGCTTTTTTTCAAGCAACTCACATTTTGTCCATGATTTTTAACACAACCCAGGCAATATAAACAATGGATCAAAAAGGAATGTTTGATTAATAAAATTGGTGGCAATCTGGTTCCACTGTGGTTTACAACACAACATAACATAACATAAATCCTCCACAAGGGGGCGTTCGTGTACAAGTTCATTTCATGTTTATGTGCCTGTTAAAATACGTTTTTTGAATTATTATTATTTGTCTCTGCAATACATTTTTTTGGCTCGCAACCCTTGGGTGATTAAAAATCCCTGGCCTAGAGGATAACCAGACATACAATAAAAAACATAACAAAGAATATAACAAGTATAAAGCATAGTAAATTAATTTGAGTTCATCATTTTACAGTCCAGTCGGTGGTAAGTCAAATAGTGTGTTCTGGACATTGTGATTGCGGACAATGCAGATGGGTAAAAAGGTTCACATCCGGACCACACTGGGGTCAAAAACAGAAGATGTAGCTAAAATATGATATGAACAAAATCATAAATATGAATAGTCTAAATCTTATATCTGGTATGACGTATCTCCAGCTTCAAAATACAGTAAGCCGAGATTATATGTGCTGTTTTATATAGTCACAGGTGTTCTTTAAGTGGTGAGGATCTAAACAGACAATGGCAGAGCCCCAGTGCAGAGCTGCACCCCACCATCTATCACGCCAAGAGTCTGCTGCAGTACCTCAGCGCTATAGGCAGAGCTCCACTGGTGAGTTGCACATCTGGGTCTTCTGAATCTATGTCAACTTTAATTTCTGTCATTTTCACTGATCCACTAAATTTATCTTATACTCTAAGTAATTTTAGAGCCTACTAAATAAACCCAAATAGAATGTAGATCTCTTAATGAGACTTTGGATATGTGTGTGTGTGTGTGTGTGTGTGTGTGTGTGTGTGTGTGTGTGTGTGTGCAGGTATTCTGTGACTACCATGGTCACTCAAGAAAGAAGAACGTGTTTATGTATGGCTGCAGCCTTAAGGAGACTGTGTGGCAGACCAATGTCAGTGCCAGTTCCTCTGACCTGCAGGAGGACCTGGGCTACAGGGTAACACACAAACACATGCTGAAGACTTCTCTTTGCCTATATAATCAGAGATAATTTGACTTTATTCATTACAAAGTACATGAAGCAGGAGTGTCTTGACCCAAACTGTATATGAAGAACCACAGGAAGCAGTTCTGTCAATGAGAAGCTGCTGAAAATTGGGTGGATTGTGCACAATCAAGCAAGCTTTTCACTGCCATGAGCTCAGTCTCTGCTATGCTCCAGCATTTACTTTGTCCAGTCGATTATCATCAAACTGCGTCAACAACAACAATTAATCAAGATCTTAGCAGGAATTCAACCATTCCCCAACCCCAAAACTGGACCTACACAATCATGTCTGTGTAGATGCCTGGTTGACTGATAGCACCGTTGAGATTCGGCCTGGATTTCACCAGTGGTGGCGAAATTGCGTAATATCTCACTGCACCGTCCGAGCTGCAACATGCAAAGCAGAGAAGACAAATACAAATAAAGTCAAAATTAAATTCAGACAAGAATTCATGGCTGATTTTATTTCATTTTAAATGTTCGGTATTAGCGTCTGTGTCATGATGTATTTGTGTCCGTGCTAGACTCTTCCTAAGCTGCTGTCTCAGCTGGCTCCTGCCTTCAGCCTGTCCAGCTGCAGTTTTGTTGTGGAGCGCTCCAAAGAATCCACGGCTCGCGTGGTGGTGTGGAGGGAGATCGGTGTCCAGCGCAGTTACACCATGGAGAGCACACTGTGTGGCTGCGACCAGGGCAAATACAAGGTGTGTGTGTGTACGTGTTAAAAAATGGTTTACTAGAGTAGGGAGCGACGCTTCATCACTACGCTGGAAGCTGTCTGGAACATTTAGCCATTGCATGCGTTGTGGGTTAAGGTGGCCGGAGCGTTATTAGAGAGCAGAAAATGACATGATCAGAATGATGTTGGATCATATATATATAGATATAGATATAGATATAGAGATATATTTGTCACACGTAACTAATGTTGCTGACTTTTGTTGTCTACAAGTCATTTTTTGCGAGTCACGAGTCGAGTCCGAGTCATTTGAAACGAGTCCGAGTCGAATCTGAAGTCGCTGTGTGTGCGCGACTTAAGGGTTTGGGCAGAAAACATCGGAGATATTGTTCTTCAGCTGCACAGATTATCAGTCTCAGATGTGTTTGGGCCGAGTATGAAACGAAAGTTGACAGTGTAGTAAAAAGTGTAGTGAAGTAAAACACTCCCGACATTATATTAGCGTTATATTGTGGTGTAGCATCCGTTGGAGAGAAGGTAAACAATGAATGCTGCGCATGCTCAGTAGATGGCGCTCTGTACTAACAGATAGCTGTAGCGGCATGATGATGCGAAGAATTGAAGGCTGTAGATCAGTGACTCATTCAAGCCTCTCTGATGTAAGGGGTGCAATATACATATAGTGTCCTAGGTTTGGTTTCCCCTTAGGGGGCTTTGCATTTTGTGAGGGGTCAAATGCTTTCCATCAAACCACAACAGCTGATAGTTCATCATTCCCATTAGGAATCTCAATCGTCATCCTTCTTTAGTGTTTTATATCACCGTGATGATATAAATTGTGATAATTTTGTGATATGTGTGTGTGTGTAGGGGCTCCAGATTGGGACGAGGGAGCTGGAGGAGATGGGCGCTCAGTTCTGCATGGCACTGCTCAGGCTGAGACGCCACACCTCGCCTTTGGAGCTGCGGAACCACAACTCACAACTTTTGGAGATGGAGAGTGATCTGTTAGAAACAAGCTGTAGTGACACTTGGTACACACACACACACACACACATTTGATCACTTGACATAGCAATAATCTGCTAATGACTAGGTGGCAATGTGTGCTTTTCTGTTAAAACATTATCAAACAGCTTTTTCAAACTGTTCATTGTAAATTAAACCTATCATTCATTTCTACTATTTCTGTAGAGATGATTTGTTACAGTACTATTTTTAATTGGCATTTTACTCAAGTGCTTCAACATGCAACATAAATTTAAGAAACAGCTTTGGTGATTTTACTCTGATAAATTAAGTAATTTTTCTTCTTCAATAATCAAAAATGGGTGAAGCGCACAGTCAGGCAGAAACATGCTGCCTTCTAAATAACACAGATCTCTTCTAAATCAAGTGCACTAGCAATATTATATACAAAATTAATTATTACTGATGCACTCATGTTGCACGGTGCTCTTTTATGCTAGCACACCACCACTGAGATCTGAATTAATATCGCCTATGTCTGTGTTTCCCTGTAAAACTGGACCCACTTGATGCTGACCAGGATTAAAAAGAATGAAAAATAAATATTTTTTTCAGTAAATAGGCCAAACAAAAATATACAATAGTTAATAAAAACAGTACAAAATACATTTCATTTGGATTTTTTTAAATGTATTTAATTAATTTATTTAAATTAATTTAATTTGAATTAATTTAATTAATTTTTACATCAGATGCTCTTCTTGACGAAACTGTCCTAATAAAAAAAGCTACAAATATCATACACTAATAATAATTGTTATTATCAATAAAACTGAGACAATTGTACTTGTATACAATATATTTTTATAAAAACTTGCTAAAGTTATCTGCCAAAATAAATAAATCAAAGTTTAAAACTAAACTGCATTTCAAATATAAGAAATATAATAATTAATTAATAATTAATAATAATTCTGAAAGAAATATAAAAAATAATATTTATCCCAATAATAGGAATATTTAAAAAAGAGATAAAAGGCATGGAAATAATAATAAAAGATTAAAGAAATAAAAAGGTAAGAATCAAATGAAGGAGAAAAGCTTGATTAAAAAAATGTATTGAATTAATAAATCAGCATGTCACTGTTACTCCAGGATTTTAAGCTAGTGATGCTGATTTGGAAGCCTGTATTTGTGTTATGATGGGGAATTTAACCCCATCCACAAAAATACCTTCGTGACACCCTGTATTCTTACGGATAAAAGTTAACTAATTTAAACATAAATCTAAATCTAACCTAAAACTTCCTAAACGCTACTACACTAAATTAGTTTAAACTAATAAATCCACATCTCAGGGAAGCTCTTTTTTTGTATGTAAAATAATATAACTTTAACTACAACTATAATTAATTTCAAAAGCTAAAACAAAATTACAATAACTAAGTCATGTTAAAAACAGCAAAAACCCAAATACATCTCGGTCCTAAACCAACTAATGTTAAAATGATTTAATTTTAGCTTATAAAAGTAGATGAGTTCAAATTAAATGTTCTGCCTAAAGATTTAAAATAAATGATGCTGATTTGGATGTGGATGTAGTAAATGTTAAAAATGCTGAATCAGAATAACTATCAGAACTGTACTAGCTCTGATAATGTCAGGTTCTAGAAGCTTCTGAACACACCTCTACCCCTTCCAACTTGTTTACTTCTTTAATGGATGACCACACACACACACACACACACACACACACACACACACACACAGACACACACATATATCTTCCATAGCTCTTCTAATGGCTGGCGCTACTTGAGGAGCTCTCAGTGGCGTTGGGCTCTGCACACTTGAGTGAAGTAAGCGAAAGCACTCTAACCACTCTCCTCATTACAGCCGTCTAATCACCTGATCCAAAAGGCCGCTAATCCGGTTTGAGGCGGCCCCCAGCGTCTGGCCCCCCTCTCCAACCCGCGTCTCCGTGGGATCCAGTTTCTCACCCCCTCACACTATTAAAACCATTAAAAAGCCACTGAAACCAGCCAAACCACAGAGTTGTGCAGAACGTGCAAAAACATTAAACCATTTATCTGCTGAACAAAAGAGCCATAAACCCATCATCATGTTATTGTGTTCGAGCGATAGAGAGAGGCAGGAAGATAGTGAGAGACAGTGAGAGAGAGAAGAAATGTAAGGTTTAACCCACTGGAAGATCCCTAGTCATTTTTGGTTTTGTCTTTTAGACTACCAGTAACATTAACTTACACCGTGGCCACATGGTATGAGAATGCAGGCTTTTGATTTGCTGGCAGGTGTGTATTAACCCTTAATAACAGGACAGCTCTACAGTAAACACAGTCAGAATTTAAAAAGCAGTTCTAAATCGATGTGTCTCACTGAACATAACCACGCTGGTGTGTTACAAGGACAATGAGCATTAATAACAGTCATATTAGATTTGAGATTTCAGTTTCTGCTATTGTACAACTGAACTTAAATGAGAAGCGACCTTGGTTTTTTAGTATGTTTGGAGGCTGCAGAGGTAAAACTAAGGAACTGACAGAAAAGCAGGAGAGCGAACTTTTAAAATGATTGAAAAAGCTTGAAGAAATTGATTACGAATTGGAAGACAATTTTACTTATTACTTAGTATTATACAGAAGGTTGTGTGCTTTGGATTTCAGCTCTGCTGTGAAGCCACTGTTGGGCCCTTAACCCTCTGAGCTCCAGGGGTGCCGTACTGCTTTCAAACTAGCTGGGATATATGAAAAAATGAATTCGATTGTTCTGTACAATGTATATGTTTATATGACATATAAAGTTTATAATGTTAAAATGCTGGTTCTTCTCAGTTAGATCTTCACCCTTTATTAGACTAACATTAACATCACAGTTAAGCTTTTAAAAGGTACAAGGTGTGAAAAAGAAAATCAGAAAGTCTTAACGCTGCACAAGAACGTCTTTTATGTGTAACCATAACAAACTGAGAATGAGGTGAGGTGAGGTGAAGTGAGGGACTATGAAGCCAATAAGAAATGATAATGTTTCCTAATTAAACAACAAGTTTATTCATACCACATTATGCACTAATGAAGAACCAAAAGTCCAAAAGCTATTTGTAGTTATATTTCTATTGTCCGCAGGAGGACTCATATCTGCTGCAATTCTGACCTCTGCTGGCTGGTCGATGGCACCCGCATAGAGAGGGGGGATATGAACCCGCCTCATGCAGATGAAAAGAAGGGGACGTGATAGTTACGGCCCTCTTTGGTCAGGAGAGGTCAGCAGCAGTAGAGGTGAAATATGACTGAGTAATTTGGATACAACTAGATTGGGGGGAAAACTGCATTAAAATAAATACATTAAATAAATTAAATCATTTTTATTTCTAATGAAGTTTTTAATTGTCCCCATTATTTATTCTCCTCAATTTGTAGTTATTTCAAATTCCTGCTCTTGTTGTTAGATGGATTTTTACCTCACACCTTCTTTATTCTCTTGAGCTCGTGTCGGTGATTCCCCATATGGCCTAGCCTCCTTCATAGACAGCTGATGGCACCACTCCTAATGGGTGACTCCTGTGCCACCCAACTGCCCTGCCAAATGCTCATTTTAAAATGCTGGCAATTGAGCGTGGTTTAAGTGATAACTGATAATATCATCCAAACTGGCCTGTTAGGCAGAAAGAGCAGACAGTTTGGTGCTTTCTCTTTCTGAACAACCTTGTGTCTGGGCTGGAACTAATCACTCCATTGTTGATTATTACTGTATTTATATGCTTTTTGATTTTGATATCAGTTCCTGTCCTATACATTATTCTTACAGTTGGTAATTTTGACTTATAATTATTCACTAAAGATCCATTGTAACATGTACATTCAATTTTATCCAAAGCGACTTACAGAATTGTGACAGAATATTGTCTAAGTAGTTAAGGGTTGCTCAAGGGCCCAACTTGAACCAGCGACCTTTCGATTGCTAATCCAGTACCTTAACTGCTAAGCTACAACTGCTTGTTTGTAAGCACCACAGTGGCTCTGCATATAGCACTGTCGCCTCACAGCAAGAAGGTCCTGGGTTTGATTTCGATTTCCAGGTGGAATGGTCCAGGTCCTTTCTGTGTGGAGTTTGCATGTTCTCCCCATGTCTGCGAGGGTTTCCTCCAGGAGCTCTGGTTTCCTCTCACAGTCCAAAGACATGCAAGTAAGGTGAATTGAAGGTACAAAATTGTCCATGTCATGTTTGACACTGAACTTGTGAACTGATGAACCTTGTGTAATGATTAACTACCTGTCCTGTAATTAATGTAATCAAAGTGTAAAACTTGAAGTTAAAATCCTAATAATAAATAATAATAATAAAATAACGTCTGCATATGTTGTGGGTCCTGCAGCCCCACCACTTACGTGATGCATGAAGATGAGCCTGCCTTTCTAGAGGAAGTGGACTACAGTGCTGAGAGCGATGAAGAGAACGATCCTGAACTGGAGCCTGCCAACCAGGACCCAAGCTCAGATCTTGAGTTGAATCACCAAGACTCTGTTCCCTGATGTGTGCTGATCTTGATCTTGATCTTATACCCACTGAATTCAGCTTGATACACATCCAGAACCAAAATGAGTCCTTCTGACTGATACTAACAAACAAACTACGCTGTGGGAATTTCATTAAAGTCGTTTTACATGCACATAACAGCTACTTGAATTTAATAGACACGACTGATACAGACTGATACTCTTATTTGTAATCACTTTAGGTACGCTTAACTACTAAAAAAATACCAGAAATACCAGAAAGCCAAGCCATATCATTATTCCATTACTCTGATTAACCAATCTAAAAAGTGCTTAGTGATTTGAATGTTGATCCCAGTCATTAAACGGTGCTATATGTGGACGATTCACATTTCAGTATGTTCACTCAGACCACAGTACGTCTGCCTTTCTATTAACCTTAAAGCATTATCATTATATCATATCATATATATATTCTATATGTCTATACGTCTTATCATATCACATTTCACAGTTCCGCACGAAAGAGCATCTGGACTACGGAAACATGTATTCAAAACCTGTTAACTATATATCAAGCTGTGCAGTGTATCCAGAGTGAGACTCACATATTACATTCATCTTCATATCAATTAAGTGTATTCAGTGACTGATAAAGTAATCAGGTTGCCGTATTTGATCTGTATCACATAAGCAATTTCACAAAAGTCAGCACTTTTGTGTTTTAATTTCAGTGTAGAATTCTTCGTTGCATTTGTATATTAGGTGCATGACTCTTGAATGTTGCCCTTCTAATTTATTTTATTTGTTTTATGGATTTTTGGGAGAAAAAGATGGGACCTGTGGTAGCAGAGTACAGACTTTGTGTATGTGAATGTGAGGTACAGATGTGTGTGTGTGCGGGAGATTGATACCAAAATCAGCTGAATGTATACAAAGAACAAATTCACTGTTTAACATTTGACTGAAGTAATGGGTAATAAATATTTAAGCTACGCTAGCTGTTTGTTTCCTGTGTTGTTTTTTAGAGAGTGATATGTGATGTGGAGTTTGATGCTCTAAATAAATTTCTTGAATCTTTAACTGATAAAAGTACAAAGAAATGATGTTTAGTCTGATCAACTTGATTCTATTTAGTAAATTTAAACAAATTCTGAATTTGAGGCTTGTGACTTGAAACCCCCCCCCCCCTTGGAAATATTCAAGATTTTGAATCATTCCACAATAAGCAGGTGATTTAGTAACAGGTAAGGGTGTCATGATTGGGTATCCATCAAAGAAGGATCTACCAAAGGCTCAGTTTCTGCAAGCACAAATGGGTTGCTCACCGCTTTGCCAAACATTGTAAGAGAATTCTTAATCGGTTCAAAAAGAACATTTCTCAAAGCAAGATTGTAAATAATTAATACTTTTCACCATCCACCGTACATAATATTGTGAAAAGATTCAGGGAATCTGCAGAAATCTCCATCTGTTTAGGGCAGAGCTGACAACCAAAAATCTTTTCATGAAAATCCGCCACGTTAATGTAATCAACATAGCCACATGGGTTCTGTATAACATTATGCGTCTGTCCCAACTTTTCTGAGTTTTGAGAATTGATATGTTTCAGCTGCAACAATTGCTAACAAGTGTAATTTACATTTACAATTTCTGTATTTAGCAGAAGCCTTTATCCAAAGCGACTTACAGTACTGTGAAAGTATACAGTCTGAGCAATTGAGGGTTAAAGCCTTGCTCAAGGGCCCAACAGCAGCAACCTGGAAGTGGTGGGGCTTGAACCAGCGACCTTTTTTTTAATGCATTTTCTCCCCATTTTCCTCCCGATTTAGCTCAGTCAATTTGTCTTCCGCTGCTGAGGGATACCCGATTGCATCCGAGGAGAGCACATCGCTGTACAAGCCTCTTCCAACACGTGCACAGCCCCCTGCATTCTGCACAGGCGTCTCTTCTGCCAATCAGGGTCCTTACACAGCATATGAAGATCCCACTCACACATAGTCCGGCCCCCACCCTTTGGATACGATGGCCAATTAGAATCTGCTGCAGGCACTGCCAATTATGCCCGCCAGATAGCGCCCAGCC
Organism: Trichomycterus rosablanca; assembly: GCF_030014385.1. Classification (NCBI taxonomy): domain Eukaryota; kingdom Metazoa; phylum Chordata; class Actinopteri; order Siluriformes; family Trichomycteridae; genus Trichomycterus; species Trichomycterus rosablanca. Next base: position 34,399,271 of record NC_085994.1, on the reverse strand, counting down.
GGCCGGTGGCAACGGCAAGTTTCGAACCGAGGAGTTGGTGTGCTAGCGGAATATCCCGCTGCGCCACCAGCGACCTTTTGATTACTAGTCCAGTTCCTTAACTGCTAGGCTACAACTGCCCTAAATAAATGTGTAACAAATCAATTATATAAAGGAAATTATTAAAACTTTAGTGTGAAATAGTATATAAATAAAATGTAGTACAATTATTAGGATGAATGGGATGACAAATCTGTATTACAGACTAAATAAATATGTTAGGCTTGGTTTTAGCTTTGGGCTGTCAATGGTTTAGTGTTTGTGTTATTTTTTTTTCAACTACAGCAAGTCTGAATGGAAATCTGCTCACAAACAAGCATACAAAGCACATTATCCTTCTGCAGTCAATGGTCTTTAACAGCTTTAAAGCATTGTTAAATGTATATGGATGATGTACATGGGAAAAATCCAGATATAAACACACCACTGTGATGCAGCTAAACTGGATGCCGAACTAAGAACTAAAATGAAAAGAGAAAGGATTTCTGAATGTCCGGCAAGTGAAGCCAGCAGAACCTCACATCCTTGTGCAGTTTTGATGGTAAGAAGGGAGCTAAAAATTTAGCAAAGAAGAACGAAATGAGGGAAAGGAGCGAAGCCGGTGAGAATGGCGAGGCAGAGCGGTGATGGAATGTTAATCCCCAGCATTAAATGAAAGCTGTGAGCTTTCCAGCTCGGTCACTTCCCCTGCCTTTTTCTCTCCATCCTTCTGTCCTATAGAGCGCAAGAACAAAAACTCCAAACCCAGCTGGTCCTCTAATGCAGCTGCATTCACATCAGATGCCTAATTAACCACACACACACAAACACACGTTCTGATTCAACAAATGTGTTGTTTGTTGAGACACATTTACCATTACAAATAAGTTTGAGTATTTTTATGTTCAAAAGGAAACCCTAAAGGCAGAATAATGAGATCACATTGTCACGTAAAGTCTGTTGATCACTCTGGATCTTTTTCCCATTTTCATTGACCTGCAGCTGATGTCTGACGCCCTGGTGAGACAACAGACGCCAACAGAGGCAGACGCTGGTGCTCATCTAGGTCTATCTCAACCACTCAAAGCAATTATATACGTGCACACGAGCTATATTTGTGCAGAGACTGATATTCATTTTCAATCTCATGCATTCATGTATGCTCCTTCGAGCTCATGCCCATTTTATATCACGTTAAAATCTGATCTTAGCCGTAATTATAGACATAAACGTTCAGTGCTATTGACGAAATTGAGTTCAATAATGTCATTTAACCATGTAGAATTTTGTTTTTATGTCTCCCCAGTCATTTTGATTAACTTTACCTAGTAATTCTTATTAAATTATTGTAATGATGTTGTGTGGGTTGTAAAGGTGTACTGCCTATTAGAAGGGACACAGCAGGTGCCTGATAATCTCAAAATATGTCTGTTTTGCTGCTACAGAGCATGAACAACAAAATGTGGGGCTCAGCATGACCGCACATTTTTGCCGCGTTGGGTTCCTGATTTTTGTGCTTGCCGCAGTGCTCAACAATCACCTGATTAAACTTTGACCCAGTTTGCCTCTGACCTTTTCAAAGCACCTCCAATGAGACAAACTGTTTGATATGATGTGAAAAAGCAACTCAGGCAGTACAAACAAAGCTTAACGTGAACAAAGCTTAACGTGAACAAAGCTTAACGCAATTTGGCTCTGTCTGAGAACCCAACACTGGCAGGTGATAAGAAGCAGCCACACAATGGACAAGTGTCAGAAGGATTTGGGGGTTGTGCAAACTGCAACAGATTCACAATCGGGAACTGGGAATGACTAAATTTTTGAGATACAAAAGGAAAATTTAAAAAAGACAGAAAGCCAGGATAGCAGTGCATCACCTGTTTTGATGGAAAAAAAAGACCCCTTAAAACTCCAAACAAAATTGCTCTAGTGTGTCTGATCGTAATAAAGGACACACAAGTGGCCCAGGACTTTTGCACAAATGCAGACCCAAGTGCTTCCTTTCTTCATATCATTTCTTCCTACACTGCTCTGGTCATTTGGGCTGACTGAATTATTTAATTGCCCAAGAAAAATGGATATTGACTGGTGATCTATTTTTTGAATTATTAATACGCTGAGATGGTCAAGGGGGGTAAACAGAGTGTGTATGAGTGTGGGGTAAGTGTCTGGCCTCGAAAAACGTAGGTCTTTAGAGACCCGATGTCAAAAAGTATATGGACACTCTCCCACAAGCTTCCTGGCATATCCTATTTTAAAACCATGGGCATGTATGTCTGTAGCATTCTCCATACTTTAGGGAAGGTTTTCACAAATCAAATTTTGTTCTAATTCATCCCAAAAGTTTGCACATCATTTATGGGTGTGACTAAAACACCTGAACTCAATAAGTGTCGACATACTTTCAGCTATATAGTCTAAATGTCAACCAGAGGTGAGGCTGAACAATCATGTGATGCACAGATACCGTTTACTGTAAAAGAAAGTCCAGGACTGTGTCCCAGGGATATAAGGAGACTATATGTCCTAAAGCTTTGTTACCGTATTGACCACAGCCATCTGATATGTCTCAGGAAAAAAGTCCTACACAGCATCCTGATGCGTCTCAAAATCTCAGGATGTAAAGGATCTGTATCTGTAGCATGACCAGCAAAAGAATGTGCTGATCTAAACTAAATGCAGGTGTATCATATATAAGATATTCAACTGCAGTGCTAAGAAGGATTAAAGAGTTCCAGCAAAGAGGACACAAGAGTCATGAGTTCAAACCTTGCCTGTGGTAACTGTTGTGATGGGAGTTTGTTGTGAGAAAATCTGGGGGGGCAATGCTTACCCCAGCAATGTTTTGTGTGGTATCAGTTTTTTCCCCTTTTATTTACATAAACACCACTCTATCAATGTCAAGTGCATTGAAGTTGTTGTGGCTGCTCATGGTGGCTTGTTGTTTTTCCTTTTTCTTGTCACTCATTGGTACAATATTCTTTTATTGCAATGTTTGGAAGAGTTAATGAGGAATTGGCAGGATATACACACATGTACAACTGTCTACCAGTAATAGTCATGTTCTAATAAGCTCTGGCTATCATTACTATTCGCATCTGTGCACTCCTAAACTGTGCACTTTTATAGCCTACACGGTTCTGGGTCTGTTTTATTGTGGATCTGTTTGCACTAAATGTGCATGTTTTAAACAGATTCTTGAATTTCGATCACTTGAAGGAATGAACTTCTGGTTTTTGGACTGATTATATGGGTGTTTTGTGAGGACAGACTGTGCTGGATCGAGGTACAATTAAGTGATTCCAATTTTCTCGTCAAGGGTCTGACAGACACTCTGAGTTCTCATTTATGTCCAAGGTTTATTTAATCTTTGACACAGAAGCCTTTTGGCTTTTCACCCGTGCTGGCAGATGCTGAGCAGCGGTAAATGTGGTCAGTCTGATGAATAGATGCTACATGCTAATAGCACTAATATCCTCTAGGTGCTTTTTTCCACTACACAAGTCCTGGAGTCCAACCATTTAATCTCTGTTTACCGTTGTAAAACATTAGCGCTGACCACAAGCTCCTAGCTTCCCGCAGCTCCACAGGATCGTCACCGAGCAGCCCGAGTTAAGAACCGGTACCTACAGGCGTTGAGAGCAGCCCTGTCTTTACATTTTTCATGAGGGATGGTCTTTTTTGTGCAGGGGAACAAAGCTTTTTATGTTTTCCCTTCTGGCTTCCTTCAGCTGTTTCGTCTGCGCCGCAAACACACTGACCTTGTTCACCTCCGCCGCTGTGCCACATGCTAATAACAGCCCACGTTACACTTTGAATCACCGTGTTAATAGAAGGAAGTCATTAATATGCTGCGTCTGGTACATTTTATTGTTTGAAAACTGGAATGAAACGTAGCGTTGTTTTTTTAGAGCTTGTTTCCATACTCACTCACACACTCACAAAAGCACTAATACACACTAACACTTACTGCTCCACAGAGGATTCTGCTCTACATTTAGGGAAAAGAACTTAGACTGCATTGAGGGCTATTGGCTGTGTTTTTAAAAGCATTAAGCCCTCTGGCAATTACTTAGGCTTTAATGTGCTGTGTCAAAACAGCCTCATTGATCCGCTGATTGATCAGTACACTCATTCTCTTCTCCCATCTGTTTATGAGAGTTTCTTAGCCAATTAGTTGTTCGACATGCTGTGTATTGTGAGTGTAGAGTCAAAAGTTGACAAATCCTCGTATTTCACCCAATATGTGTTGATTTGTGATCACACGCTTGTTGAAAATCCAATTCCAAGACCTGGGCCATCTTTCTGGCCCATAGTGATATAAAGCTTAACTATACACCAATCAGGCATAACATTATGACCACCTCTTTGTTTCTACACTCACTGTCCATTTATCAGCTCTACTTACCATATAGAAGCACTTTGTAGTTCTACAATTACTGACTGTAGTCCATCTGTTTCTCTACATACTTTTTCGTAGCCTGCTGTCATCCTGTTCTTCAATGGTCAGGACTCTCCCAGGACCACCACAGAGCAGGTATTATTTGAGTGGTGGATTGTTCTCAGCACTGCAGTGACACTGACATGGTGGTGGTGTGTTAGTGTGTGTTGTGCTGGTATGAGTGGATAAGACACAGCAATGCTGAGGGAGTTTTTAAACACCTCACTGTCACTGCTGGACTGAGAATAGTCCACCAACCAAAAATATCCACCCAACAGCGCCCTGTGGGCAGCGTCCTGTGACCACTGATGAAGGTCTAGAAAATGACCAACTCAAACAGCAGCAATAGATGAGCGATCGTCTCTGACTTTACGTCTACAAGGTGGACCAACTAGGTAGGAGTGTCTAATAGAGTGGACAGTGAGTGGACACGGTATTTAAAACTCCAGCAGCGCTGCTGTGTCTGATCCACTCATACCAGCACAACACACACTAACACACCACCACCATGTCAGTGTCACTGCAGTGCTGAGAATGATCCACCATCCAAATAATACCTACTCTGTAGTGGTCCAGTGGGGGTCCTGACCATTAAAGAACAGGGTGAAAGCAGGTTAAAAAAGTATGTAGAGAAACAGATGGACTACAGTCAGTAACTGTAGAACTACAAAGTGTTTCTATATGGTAAGTGGAGCTGATAAAATGGACAGTGTGTGTAGAAACCAGGAGGTGGTTTTAATGTTATGGCTGATTGGTTTATATGAATAATTCAATGTTATGAGGAATTGTAAGCAAAGAAAAACATTACTCATGCTAAAGGGGTGGTTTATTTTCTTCTGAAAAACAGGCAGCAAGAAAAAAAAAACATAGACCCCCACAATCTCTAAATTATCATCTAGTTTTTGCACAGGTTATTAAAAATCGACACAAACTGTCTTAAGACACTGGCACAAACCATTGACAGGATTAGAGCTGTTTTAATACAATATGAGGCAAAATCTTCTACAGGGAAAGAAATGATTAAGAAATGACATCTATTTTCTGTCTGGGGAACTTTACAAAGTAGAAAATGCACATTCTTTTTATTATTTATGTATTATAAATTCATATCTGTAGACGTAGAAAGAGCATATACAGCATTTGTATAATCATAGAGTAATTACTGTTACCAGGTATTGGAAAGCAAAAACAGGCCAATCAAAATTGTGGAATGTCTCAGGTTCTACCAAAAAGATAGTGAACAAACCAAATTTTCCCAATTGCTTTTTTAGCAGGGGAATGTTCTAAATGTTCTTTGGACTGGTGTTTTTACGTACACGATACTTTTACATTAGTATTATGTAAGTACTGGTCTCAGCATTGTCACCTTTTTAATTGAATTACCATTGACAGAACAGTTGTCCAATTTATTCTTTTAGATCTTATCGTCAGTTCTGACATGCTCGTGGTCACCGGTCAATAATGAGTCAAGAACAAAGCTGTCAGTATTGACTAGTATTGAAGGACTAGTATAGACTGCTCGGTTGCCAGAATGATATACACAGTTTCCCATAAATGAACACACACAAGTGGTATGGCATGACGTTTTTATTCAATACAATATATCATGGAAATGCATAAGTGTAATGTCATTGTTGTTCACTTTTTTAAATTGTTCCTACTTACATTAGGCATGTCAGATGGCATAGCACTATTTTGGAAATCTACCTGATTCAAGAATTTGATAATTACCAAGCAGTTGCTAATTTTGGGGGCTTTGTTAACGTTTCAAAATTGGAAACACAAAAATCTAGTGAGTTTTGGATGGTACTAAAACCAGACCAGTATATCAATATCATGATTTTTAATTGTGTGTATCGTCAGGTGTTGGTGCTTTTATACCATCTATTGTTACCAATTCATACAAAGATTTCAGGTCTATTAAGTTAATCCCCTTTTCCCCAATGCTAAATGATTTGTATTCCATAGTATTACAGATGTTACAGTATATTGGCATAAAGTACACCACATGGCCAACGGTTACATAAACAGTAAAGATGTATAAAATAAAAGCATACAGCCATGTAATCTGACAGACATTAATCAGGGGGTACAACTGATTATTGTAGCTAGTAATCGGCTAGTAATCGAAAGGTCGTTCGTTCAAGCCTCATCACTGCCAAGTTGTCACTGTTGGGCCCTTGAGCAAGGCTCTTAACCCTCAATTGCTTAGACAATATACTACCACAGTACTGTAGGTTGCTGTGGATAAAAGCATCTGCTAAATGCCAAAAATAAAAATGTAAATGCCGCTATAACACTGCCTTGATGAACTGAGATTGCTCCTTTTTATATAATGATAATCTCAAGGAGCAACAACAGCTCAGTCATGAATCTCAGAACTAGACCAGACAGTGCCACAGTGTCCACCAAATCTGTCCTTAATTGTAATAATTATCAAGGTTCAACTTGCCTCTGAAAGACAGGATCATTATATCATATTAGCCAATCCTAAAATTACTATGTGCAAGGCCAAGCATTGGCTTTAGTGACGGTGATCAGACTGTTACTGGACTGCAGTTAAGCAGAGGCACTTTTATCTTTTTTGACATGACAATACCCTGTAAACAAATTGATATCCTAATAATAATGGTTTTCTTTATTAAACACACTTTTTCGATACCACGCAGTTGGCAGGCCACGTCTTCCAACATCCTCAACAATGCTTATGTTTCATGGAAATAAAACTTGGAGTCAACTGTTAAGAAATTATCGAAAGCCATATCAAATTAATGGAAGTAGTACTAGGAGCAAGTGAAAGCCAATTGGTTTGGGAATTAGATATTTAAATGTCCACAATAAATTGACCTGATTATTGAAATAAATACTAACATCTTTAAAAAAATACACAATTAGGGATTCATTAATATACAGCACAGTTTAACTAACAACCATGTACATGTGTGTGTGTATTTAACCATGTGTGTGTATATTGAATGCAGCAGTTTTGCAAATGTATACAATCTTTGACCTTAATTAATTTTTATGGAGGTTTAATGAGCTAACATATTAATAATAACATACTATAAAAGAGGGGTGAAAAATATTGGAAATAATAATCCGTGTAGTAATGTGTGTGTGTTTGGTTTATGTGGTTGTTGGTAAAAAGTTCATGGCTGTAAATATCCCCATTATACAGGCTGAAGGTTTGAAAAATGACACCATATTCTGATTTAATCTCCCTTTTTTCTTGGTTTCCCCGTTTTCCCTGCTCTCCTGTCATTCCGTCTGTATTCTGTATGAGGCTTTGGGGAAAAGGTGCTAATAGCAGACATTAGTGCGGTAATGAAATATATATTACACTATAACAGCTGTGTGGCCCCGGTACGAGCACTACATCACTGCTTAACTCCGTAATAAATCACTGAATAAGATATTTGAATGTCCACAAACTTCTGGCCATATGTTGTATGACGCTACATGTCACAAAAATATCCTTCCAAAAAATACCAGGTATCCTGGTGTTATATTTTTTAAAATATCGCCTAGACTTATAAAGAATTACGTGTGCAAGAAAATCCAAAATGTTCTTCAACATCCTTTACCACGTTTTTATTAAGAACTTAATACGTTACATGAATATGGCTTCTATTTTCTTCTAAAATACTCCCACAGTAGTTTATAGATGCTCTGTAATTTGGCCATAATGTCTAAAAACATCCGACCAGTAAGAATTTGTGGTAGCTTGATATGTACTCACATTTTTCTATTTCAATATAGATTAAAATCTATAAATTAGCATTAGACAAGACCAACTTCATTCTTCATTACAGCTTTGTCAGTAATTTATTATCTTTATATGATACAATCATTTCCTCAGTCATTACTTTGCCTGTGATATGTCTGATTCCAGCATGCCTACAGGAATAATTCCACCAAAAATGTTAACAAGGCAAAACTGAATGAAAGCACAATGCTAACAATTAGCTTTACAGAGATTGTTTAATCTTCAATTGAACCCTGCATTTTAAACATGGGTAGTCATGTCATAAACACGTCAGAGCAGATGTCATATGTGTTGTAAGCTGTCATGTGTTGCTGTTTATAAATATACCAGTGTTATTTTTTTTATGTTTTGAGTAGTGTACTCTAGTAAGTGTATGCGTTGCATGTTAGCAGTCATAGCGCATGACATAGCAAAAACATTATGTTTAAAGAAATACAATTTTGAATTTGAAAAGTCTTTTATGATGCTGTTGTGTCATTGTAGATTTTATAACCTTTATTTAAAAATATATTTTATTATAATGTCAGAGCAGTTTGAGGTCTAAACCTTATGTCATCACATTATGACATTTATCATAAGGTATGTCAGCATCTGTCTTTAAAAATATGCTAACTTCAGCAAAGCAAATATTATTGTGTTACATAGGCTGGCATGAAATTAAACATGACATTAATTCTTCTAATAATTGGGAATGCTAAACTGGTACATATATCAATGAAAACCAAAAGTCATGACATGCTAATACAGCATTTGCGGTGTAGTAATTTTTGTTAGCTATACGCTAGCACATGTTTCTGAACAGATCATGTGATCAATACTTAATGGCAACTGTTATAACAGTTTTAATTTGTTGCTTGTCGACAAATTATTCTCTAGTTTGGTTCTTTTATTTTTTTTTACAGATCTATGAGCTGACAACTGTCATAACATGATGACATAAGTGTAATAGCACATCACCTCATAACACATCATATGACATACACCATTTCTTGATGAGTTATGAATGCTATTAGCATGTATAGCATATACAAGTAACATGTTTCTGAACATATGCTAACTGTAGAACAATAAATAGCGTATGACATAATGCTAACATAACACTGTTACACATATCAGTAGACATATTATGTCATGACATCCTATGACAGCATGTATCATTTGAATTTATGGTATATTTAAAACATTGTATATCATAATAATGCAGGATTCAAGTAAAGTGTTACCCATCATGCTAACAAGAGTCTATCATTCACCGTTAGCAACATTAGCATTTTTGGTTTGGTAAACTATTCCTTCAGAGCTAACTAACTAAGCAATTCTCTACATTCACTCCGTGACATGAAAACTATTGATGTGATTTACTAACATGACATGAACAACGTTTTAGCAAAGTTAACAGTTTGGTGAGTCTATACCCTCATTGTGAGACTGGGACGTAAATAAATAATCAACATAAATTGTGCAATTTTACAAAAAGTGCATTTAAATAAATTTACCTGATCATTGAAATAAATACTGACATCTTTGAATAAAATACACAATTAAGGATTCGTTAATATACAGCACAGTTTAACCAGCAACCATGTACATGTGTGTGTATTTAACCGTGTGTGTGTATTTAATGCAGCAGGTTTGCAAATGTATACAATCTTTGACCTTAATTTCTTATGGAGGTTTTATGAGCTAACATATTAATAATAACATACTATAAAAAAGGGGTGAAAAATATTGGAAATAATAATCCGTGTAGTAATGTGTGTGTGTTCGGTTCATGTGGTTGTTAGTAAAAAGTTCATGGCTGTAAATATCCCCATTATACAGGGTGCAGGTTTGAAAAATGACACCATATTCTGATTTGATCTCCCTGTTCCCCGTTTCCCCTGCTCTCCTGTCATTCCGTCTGTATTCTGTATGAGGCTTTGGGGAATAGGTGCTAATAGCAGACATTAGTGCAGTAATGAAATATATACTGTATATTACACTATAACAGCTGTGTGGCCCCGGTACGAGCACTACATCACTGCTTCAACTCTGTTATAAATCAGGAGAAAAAGAGGCAGGTCATAATTTAGCTGACCCCCTCATAATCAGCCACTTAGGGTAATTGGGCTCCTGTCCTAAATGTTCACTAACAGTATTGGAGCATGGGTATGGCAGCATCTCAAGTGGCTCAATATTCCCTGATATTGTGAACTATTAGGAGCAGGATAAGCATGGAGTCTTTAACGTGATCAGGAGCTGTATTACAAAAACTTCCCGACTCTGAAATCTGAGCTTATCTGTTTGTAACCATAACAATTTTATAACTCCAGAAACGGATTCCGGCAGAATTTAAGACTACACCAAAAGTTTGTCTGTTGTCTGTTGGAAACTGTTATTTTTGCTGTTAACCTTGAAAATAATTATAGCTAGCATAACATTAACTTAATTATTATATTATGAACTATCCGTATTTACGCATTTACAGTTATAATGGCATTTCAGTCATTTTGAGATGAATTCATTGTGGGAATACTTGTGTAGTAATAAATAATACTTTTTTTTTTCAGCACTTCAGCATCTCATTTAGTTTAATTACCATGATATCTAATCATGTTACAGTAAATTGGGTGCTTCACCCAAGATTTTTCAAGAAGAATTTTCCTTTTTTGTTTCAACAATCTTGATTTATAGTTGTAAATCTGGCAAATTAAAAAAAAGATAAAAATCATCAAAATTTTTACAACTTTACAACCTACATAAATAAAACTGCAGGTTTTATATTGTATATACTTTATTTTTTTTTATTTTTATTTTTTTTCTGTTGCCCAAATTGCGGCAGAGTGGCTCGATGGGTATCACTGTTGCCTCACAGCAAGAAGGTCCTGGGTTTGATCCCTGGCGGAGCGGTCTGGGTCCATTCTGTGCGGAGTTTGCATGTTCTCCCCGTGTCTGCGTGGGTTTCCTCCGGGAGCTCTGGTTTCCTCCCACAGTTTAAAAACATGCAGTCAGGTTAATTGGAGACACTGAATTGCCCTATAGGTGAATGGATGTGTGTGTGTGTATGTGTGTCTGCCCTGCGATGGACTGGCGCCCCGTCCAGGGTGTTACTGTGTGCCTTGCGCCCACTGAAAAGCTGGGATAGGCTACAGCCCCCCCCCCCTCCGCGACCCTGATTGGGTGAGTGAGTGTTGCCCAAATTTCACTGTTAAAGATGTTTTAAAATAATTGGCTTAGTGGCAACCGTGAAGTTGAACCACTGAACCACTGAACCACTCAGTCTACTGAGTCACCCAAAAAAGTTACTTACTCACTAGTGTATTGCAACCACGGATAATTTTTGGTAATTAGGGTTATTTTCCACATACCTGCTAAGATAGCTTTTTAACCATAGTTACTTACTTAGATGGCTAATTGAAATTGAAATACAGCCCAGATTCTTCAGCTTGGAAAATGCTGAATACAGTCTGTCCTTGCCAAATGTTAAAGTCAAACTACACACTAGAACTAACTGTAAGGTATTGAGCAATACATTTGTTTACCTTTTGTAACAAGTCTATCATTTACATTGTGTTTAGTGTTATGAGTAATTTATTTAAAGAGCTTTACATGTCTTTAAGTGATTGAGATCTGATATGCCAACTTAATATATGATAAAAGGTATCTTAATTTAAAAGTTAAGATTTGCTTTTGGAATATGAATTTGCACAGTCAGATGTCAAACTTTTTTTTTTCTTCAGATATTTATGTAAGAATTAGGATAGGTAGCTTTTGTAATACAGGGCCAGATTGACAATTTACAGTTATTAAAGTTATTGATTAGCGAATATGCATCCTTTCATGTCAGAGGTATATAACATTTTAATTTTAAGATATTCTAAACTTTCCAAATGAGTTTTCTATCAGTTGCCTTATATCACTGTACTACCATCATTGTCTTTCCTTTGTAATCATTGTAATTACATTTCAACATCAAAAGAAAATAAAAGTCAGGAGTGGGTGGAAAACTTTCCTAGTCACAGTCTCGGTACATCTTAGTTTTTTTATTTTTTTTATTTTTTTGTTTCTGTTTTGCAGTTGCAGAGGATGGAGAATACCAGGGGTGCTTTTGGAAGTCTTGGAGATAAGTATGCACTTCTTGTAAGGTCAAGACCTGATGATATTTACAGTAAATTTGAGTGGTTGCACAGTCAGTGTTCGACCAGTGGAGGATTGGTCCCATAGGTCTTTGGTGTCACATGTTCATCCTACTATATTACTGATAGTTGAGGCTCCACACTACACATGTTGATTAGGAGGAGCAGAATGCAGGGATCAGGATTAGGAAACAGGCGAAGAAGAGCAAATGATAAGGAATTGGGCTACAGAGTCAGTTTCTAACACCCTTGTCTCAGCCCAGGATGTCTAGATATACTGGTGAGGCTTTTGCCAGGTTGAGAAGCAGGGTGTGGATCTCTCTGATGTTGAGGCGAGTGTGTGGCTCACGCTGCCAACAGCCCAGCATCAGGTCGTACACTTCCTTCAGACAGGTACGCGGCCGCTGCAGCACTCTACCTTGAGTAATACATTCGATCACCTGCAAGAGAAAACCTCATTAAGATTAATAAGGTCATATCTGCTTAAAAGTATAGTCCTGAAAAGGCACCTGGTCCCCTTAGTCTGATATTTTCCAATTTGTTCCACTTGAACGGACAAATCTGCTGTCTTCCCTATATCAGCAAGCCTGTTTGGCTATGGTTTGGAAGCATGTGTTTAGCCTTACCCGTTCAGATAGATGTCTTGCATTATGAGCTAGAGGGTAGGAGTGTAGAGAATCTTGTTTTCTTTACTGGCTTCCTGTAGCTGCCAGCGTTCAGTTTAAAACACTGATGTTCACCTACAAAGCCAAAAATGGACCAGCACCAAACTACCTTATAGGACTCAGCACACCCCGCTCTGTACCACACAACCTCCAAGCCACTAGTCTTACTTGTCTTGATCCTCCACCCAGAACTTGCATCAAGGCTCTTTTCTGTACTAGCACCTAAGTGGTGGAACGAACTTCTGTTCTGTCACTGCCTTCAAAAGATGATTAAAAACCTCTTTACTAAGCACTTAAGCTGAGAACTAGCATGTACTTACTAACGCTTAGCAGATTTGTATTCTCGGAGTGTTGTCTACTTAAACTAGAGTAGGAAATGTTCACTATGGAAGCATTTCTGGATAAGAGTGTCTGCTAAATGCTGAAAATGTAAATGTAATGCAAACGTAGCTGCCCTCATAGGATAGATCTGTATTTCTGGATAGCTAACTCGTCATAATAGTCTATTGTTGCTGTGATCAACAAGCACCTATTACGCTTCTTGGAACTTCTGGATGTGGCACTGCTGGATTTTAAATTCATAACATCCCGACAATAGGGCAAATGCCTGCACTGGTCAAAAACTAAGATTCAAATGTAGAAATTATTACAAGTTGCTCACTTGTGCATATTTCCTGCATTACCTTTATCCTTTACCATACACTGTATGACCAAAAGTCTGTGAACATCTGACCATGAGCTTGTTGGGCATCCTATTCCTATGGAGCCCAGTAAAAGCCAGCTGAAGTTTCTTCACCTACTTTGTTCTGAATGAGGTACTTTGTGTAATATTTTAGTAGGACTTCTTTGTGGCATTAGTGAACATGAAGGGGTGGGAAGGGTTGGCTTTGTGATAGGACTGTAGGATACAAAAATGACAATGTATTACAGTCTAGAGCAGGAGACTGATCTAGAGCTTCCAAAATGTGTATTGGTGCTTCATAATTTGCTTATAATGAACAGAACCAAGGGGTACAGCTCTATAAACATTCGAGTTTAGGTACCAAACTACCTATAACTGTATTGTTTTGTTTTTGCAACATCTGACTTGTTATGTATACAACATTCTTTTAGCTATACATGTAAGAGCATCACGTATGAAGAGTATACTGTATGTTAGTATAAATACCTCATTGTTGGAAAGCTGGTACCAGGGCTGCTTCCCATAGGTAAATATTTCCCAGAGCACCACTCCCAGACTCCAGACATCACTCTCGGTGGTAAACTTCCTGTACATGATGCTTTCTGGGGGCATCCAGCGGATTGGCAGCATGGTGTGACCTCCCACCTGTATTCAATAAATAGAAAATACAAAAGGTTTAAAATATAGCAAACTCTGGATCATGCAAGATTATTGTCCCAAATACAAATAAATAAAAACCCAGAAGTGCTTTGCAATAAAGTATTTGGACAATAATAGATTAGTACTTTAGTGCTTTGATGGATTAGTAAATGCCCTGCATCTTAAGTTCTATGAGACAATCCATAAATAATTATGACTTTGAAGATACTTCTTCATAAGTCGATTCTGTTTACAAAGCTGGAGCTGAAGTAATGCAGTAAGTTTAAGCAGTAAGCTCTAGGGGAATGTAATTGACCTAAGTCTCAACCCCAAAGCCCATCGCTTCATTTACTGGCTTCACCATAATGCGTTGGTTTTGAAATATTAATTATGTATTTGCGGTACAGTATGTGGATTAGCCTCATATTAATTGTTTTAACATACCGGACTCATCAAATATTAAGGGCTAAAGCTTTTAGGCTTTTTCGCCAGTCCCACAGAGGCTCAAGGCTCTACCAAGTGGGAGAGACTCCAAAAAGGCTGTCCACCAGAGCACTAATACGAGGAAGCATATTTTATAGCTAGTCAGAAAGGCTTTTAACATTGCACACTGATAATGGTTATAGACCTTCAGAACACTTTACAGGGGTTTGTAAGGAGCTGCAAAATGAATTGATAGAACTGATCAGACAGCATTTCAAAGTTCATCTTTAAAATGCAGCACAGATATTTTTCTGCTACATGGTTGGTGTATAAGATGAGCAATACATTTGCACCATGTTGTAGAGGAAGCTTAGCTTGGAAAAGTGGCCGTGCCTAGTGAGTCACAGTAATACAAGGGATCTTCAAAAAGTTTCCACACTTTTAGTAACAGTAATAGTAGTAACTGGTCGTGTCTGAGAGACTGAGAGAGCTTATAGTCTGGATTTAGTGCCATCTGATTTCCACCTTTCTGGATGCTTAAAAAGGCTTCAATGGGAAGAAGATTTTTATGTTTACATTTTTTTCTAATAGCATTAAAAAAGTTGGTATGTAAAAATGCATCAGGAGGTGATTATGTAGAAAAGTGATGTCATTTGTTTTTGAAATTGTTAGCAAATAGAGTTTTAAAAGTGCTGAAACTTTTTGAAGAACCCTCGTATATTTAACATGTGCAATTAGATCAGTGTAGCACTAATCTATCAACACCAAATGTCTTACCACCAACTTTGTACTGCCAAAATTAACTTTGTTTCCTCACAACGAGTTAAAAATGCTTAATGTAAACAGCATGAAGAACGAAGTGTGGAAGAACTGTAAGGTTTCTATTAGATTTCCCAGCTATGTGATGTAGATGGTTTATTGCTACTTATAAATGGCAGAGATAAAGATTGTCTGTGTGACGAGTTTTATTTTTATTTAGTCTTCACTTCCTGCAATCAACCTCTTTACAATCTGCTTTCAAAATGTTGGGGTGTGTATTGTGCACGTCCATGCCATGACATTACATTTACATTTGCAGCATTTAGCAAACGCTTTTATCCAAAGCGGCTTACAGTACTTTGACAGGATTCAATCTAAGCAACTGAGGGTTAAGGGCCTTGCTCAAGGACCAAACAGTGGCAATCTGGCAGTGGTGGGGCTTGAACCAGCAACCTTCTGATTACTAGTCTAGTACCTTAACCGCTAGGCTACAACTTATAAATTATCGACAGCCGCATGCCTGTTTAAACGATTTCACTTTGGTCAAGAGTTTGCTCTTTATATCATGTCAAATGGAGGCAGAACATAACTGGGGCGTAGCGCACCACTACAGAAAGCTTAAGCTGGAATCTCATTGGTACTCCTAAACTGGCTGGGCATCTAACAGGGACAGTTGTGATAGTAACAGCTGTAAAAGCTGTGATCGTTGTGAAAGTAACAGCTCCTGTTGTAGCATATTTATCACATTGACTTTCTGTCCCTGATTTTTTTTTCTTTTTTGCTGCACTTACAGATTAAACAAATGATACTTTTGCTGCAAAAGCAGAAGTGAAGCTCAGATTTAAACCTGCATGGCTGGATGCAACCGGAAAACTAAGCTGAATACCAGATGGTCCAGTTGCATCCCAACTATGTAGCTCTATGTTTTAAGCATTCTGCACTTTAGTAGCATGCTGAGTGATGTAGTGAGTCAAAACTTGTTTCCCCAAAATCTGAAATTCTTTTGGCAGTAACGTTCAATAACGTTAGTGACAAAAGTGCACATTTTTACTAGTTATTTATTTATTAGGATTTTAATGTCATGTTTTACACACTTTGGTTACATTAATGACAGAACAGGTAGTTACTGGTTACACAAGATTCATTGGTTCAAGTATTTTATGCATCTTCTCCAATTTTCTCCCAATTTAGTGTAGTCAATTTGTCTTTCGCTGCTGGGGATCCCTGATTGCACTTGAGGTGTGTATATTGCTGCTCACGCCTCCTCCGACCCGCACGCAGCCCTTAGCGGAACCCTTTTTCACCTATGCACTCTGCACAGGCGCCTCTCTATCTGCCAATCAGGGTTTTTACACAGCGTTTGAAGACCCCACCCACATAGTCAGGTATCTCACCCTAGCAAAACCGAATCTGCTGCAGGCACTGCCAATTATGCCCGCTAGATGGCGCCCAGCCGACCTTTGGCAACATCGAGTTTCGAACCGAGAAGTTCAGAATCTCGGCGCTGGTGTGCTAGCGGAATATCCCGCTGCTCAACCTGGGCATCAGTTCAAGTTTTTAATGTCAAACACAGTACCTCTAGTTAACCTGACTGCATGTCTTTGGACTGTGGGAGGAAACTGGACTGCTCCATCTGGGTATCAAACCCAGGACCTTCTTGCTGTGAGGTGACAGTGCTACCCACCAAGCCACCGTGACGCACTATTTTTACTAATAAAATACCAAAACATATAAAAGCTAACAGATAAAAATGACTGTGGCTAAATATGACTATATTTATTAAAGATTAACTCAATTATGATTCATTTCTGAAATTTGAACACTGTGGTAAATGGAGTATTTTACAGTAAGAGAAAAAAAACGTGTGTTTGGTAAAATATCACTTTAAAGGTATTAGAAATGCCTAACAGTGACTTTTTAGTAGTAACCTGATTTGCACTGTTGCCTCACAGCAAGAAGGTCCTGGGTTCGATCCCCAAGTGGGGTGGTCCGGGTCCTTTCTGTGTGCCTGTTCTCCCAGTGTCTGCGTGGGTTTCCTCCAGGAGCTCCGGTTTCCTCCCACAGTCCAAAAACATGCAGTCAGGTTAATTGGAGACACTGAATTGCCCTATAGGTGAATGGGTGTGTGTTTGCTCTGCCCCATCCAGGGTGTTACTGTGTGCCTTGTGCCCACTGAAAAGCTACATATGCTAGGCAGCCAGGTCTTCAGTCACGTCAATACAAGGTTTATAAAGCTTAATATGGTCAGTAGTGGTGATTTATACAGGTTCATAAACTTTGTCACACTAATTATGCAATCCAGGTATAATGAGACTCCACTGAGTATTAGATTGTTGTTATACAACCGGCATTCACAGCGAGGCGCCGTCCCCCAGCCGCCTGGCTTTTCACAGCAGCTGTTACTATGGAAACTGATGTTCTATAGGGCTAACCAATTCTGTGGTTAAGGCATACACTCACACACACACACACAAACACTCACATACACACACATATCCAACATGCATTACAATAACTAAAGTACTAGAGTTTGGTACTTGACGCATACTGATGAATGATCACATGATTAAGACTTTCTCTGCCAGTCGCTTCTGCTGCCTCATAGGTAATCCAGTGTTTTTAACCCTAAATCTACATTTTGTATCTGTGTTATGAGCGGTAGCTACAGATAAAATTTAGTGTGTCCAGTTGCCCGATTGTGTCATGCTTCCTCTCCACCAATGCTGATCCCCGCTCTGATTGAGGGGAACGAAGCTAACCCACGTCCCCTTCGAGCAGCCGTATGCATTTTGTCACCTACACTTTGACGAGTGCAATGCGGATCAGCAGTGTGTACAGAGAGACACACCCTGACAGCACTCTTTTCCCGTCACTGTGCAGGCGGCATCAATCAGCCAGCAGAGGTCATGATTGCATTAGTTATGAGAGAGTCCCTATCCGGCTTTTAATATCCCACCCATATCTGAACAACAGGCCAATTGTTGTTCATGTGGCTGCTCAGCCCAGCCGTCGGCATGTTCAGCGTGTGTTTTACCGCTGCGCCACCTGAGTGGCCGTACAGATAAAATTTTTATAAAAAAAGGTGACTATGTAGAATAGTGATGTCATTTGTTTTTGAAATTCTTAATAGAGTTTTAAAAAAGTGCGGAAACTTTTTGATTAACCATTGTATCAAAAAGGTTGGTCCTCTGCAAGTATACAGAAACAAATCATTTGCTTGGATGACAATCACCACATGCAGTGGCTCAGCAGTGTGAGTCCTGACAAGATGTATTGTTATAAAATGTGCTATAAAATAAAACACACATGTCCAGCTTGTTCCTCTCACTCATTCCGCCCCCTCTCATCTCTCGTCCCTTTTCCAGCGCCTCCACGTCCCTACATGTCTCCGTCTCTCTCTTTTCATTTCAGCGTTTGTAGCCTGTGATCGGGGAGTTGAATACTAATCAGACTTCTTTAATGACTTTTTCAGTTTTGCTGTCTGCCGCTTTTGTCCCCTTTCCTCCCGGTTGCCATGGACAGCGCCCCTTTGCTGTTCCTGTCCCCCTCCAACTTTATTCTTGTCCCACCCCCTTTTAATCTGAGAGAAACTTACTGGCAGTGAATATGGGACCACACACACAGACACACACAAAGCAACATTTATGAAGGACTTGTGTCTTGATTTTGACTTATGTTTGATTTACTGTAGCTATCATGTGATCATAATGTATAGATATGATGTTTTCTGATCCTCATTATCAAAACAATAAAAATGGAATTAGGGACAGTAGCTTCATTTAAACCCCGTATTCCTGCACTGACATACAAATTCTGCCATATACTGTCATGTTCCAGTGTTATATTGTGTCACTATAGATTATGTGATATCACAATGTGCAAGGTCCACTGTGATGTCACAGTTTCTAGTAATTGTCATATTAATAGGATGCCTTTATTTCTCATATATACATATACACGTGTACAGTACAACTAATTTCTTTTTTTAATAACCCTGCCATCGTACGGCGCCCCTGCAGCCAAGAGTGTTAAGGGCCTTGCTCAAGGGCCCAACAGTGGCTGCAA
Source organism: Trichomycterus rosablanca (assembly GCF_030014385.1). Taxonomy (NCBI): domain Eukaryota; kingdom Metazoa; phylum Chordata; class Actinopteri; order Siluriformes; family Trichomycteridae; genus Trichomycterus; species Trichomycterus rosablanca. The sequence continues at coordinate 34,379,698 of NC_085994.1, read as the reverse complement.
CTCTCAAACTTTCAATTGATAGCCCAAATCTCTACCCACTAGGCTACTACTGTCCCTAATTTGAATAATAACAACATTTGTTGCCATTACAATGTACTGTATGATCACTATAGAACACTTTATGACATCACTTTTATTTAAACACTGGATATTTGGGGAAATTTGAACGGGCAGCAATTCCTTTCAATAGAAATTTCAAGTAGTCAATCAAATATTGGCATTTTTTTTTTTAGATGGAAGGAGACATGAATACTAAGAAACATAAAGACCCAAAGCTGTGTGTTGTCAACACTGCTATTACATTTACATTTTCAGCATTTAGCAGACGCCTTTATAAAAAGCGACTTACGGTACGGTGACGGTATTCAAGGGCCCAGCAACAGCAACCTGGCAGTGGTGGGGTTTTCGAACCAGCGACCTTCTGATTACTAGTCCAGTACCTTAACCACTAGTCTACACCTGCCCCTATTTATGACGTTTTATCAGAATCTATGGATAAGCATGGTTCTAGTAGAATCTTAAGTCTCAAATACATCTGTGCAATAACCAGCTTTCTATTTATGGCCAAAATCTGATGAAGTTGTATATTTCAGGTTGATTGGCTGAATCCCAAATGGCTTTCTATTTTTAGTACATCTCACATTGACATTTTTGGCATTTAGTAAACTCTTTTATACAAAACAATTTGATGATTGATGGTTAAGAGTCTTGCTCAAGGTGTCCACAGTGGCAACCTGAACTGCTGAGTTACCACTGGCCTTTGAGAAACACTCTTGCTGGCCTGATTTCCTGTTCCTTTTAATCTGAGAGAAACTTACTGGCAGTAAATATGGGACCACACACACAGACACACACAAAGCAACATTTATGAAGGACTAACTAGAATGCCGTTATTTGTCAAATATACATTTACAGTACAATGATTTTTTTCTGCGTATCCCAGCTTTGTTTGGAAGCTGGGGTTAAAGTGTAGGGTTAGCCATTGTAGCAGACAGGTTTGAGAGCCTTGCTTAAGGGCCCAGCAGTGGCTGTATAGCAGAGCCTGGATATGAACAACGGACAATCTCCAGAATGAAAGCCCAAATCTCTACCCACTAGGCTACCACTGTCCCATCAGTTTCTTGAAATTAATTGAAATTAATTGAAACACTAAAATCTAAATGGAAAATAATAATAAAAAGTCATAAAACTATTCAGAAAATTTTTCCAAAGCTACTTGCTCCTCTACAAAGTTTGCACCCCTGGCATTTGAAAATTTATCCCAATCTTCATGGCAGATTTACTCAAGCTCTGTCAGATTGTGTGGCGAGCATCTGTACGCTGCCGTCTTCAGGTCTCTCCATAGTTGTTAATTCAGGTTTAAGTCTAGACTTTGGCTGGCCCACTTAAGGTCATGTAGAGATTTGCCTTGAAGCCACTTTTCTGGCCATTATGAACACTAATATTGTTTTGGCTTTATGCTTTGGGTCACTGTTATGTTGAAAGATGAACTGTTGCAGCAATCTGACTTTGTATGTGTTCTGGAGGATGTCCTGTCTATGACTACAATCATTTGTCACCACAACACTAAGAAGTGTGCAAACAAGTCTGAATACTTTCTAAATCCACTGTAGTCTGTCATGACATGAAAAAACAAGCAATTAAACTGTTATATCACTGGACATACACTCTTGTGAGTTTATAATCATAAGGATATTTATCAGCTATGACATGTTTAATACAGTTATGTCTATCTATATCTAATGATGCCGGGTTAACAGTACGTTACTACAGAGATGTTTAAGAAGAAGTTTGAGAAGTTAAATGAATGAGCTTTTTACTCAAAGATCAAGCTAATGATGCAAAACAGTAATAAAATAAATACAGGTCAAGTTAGCATGATCTAATTTGTGTAATGCTAATTGCCATTATTAGATCTCATTCCATTAACATTGATAGCAATTTGTGTGTGTGGGGGGGAGGTTTTAACTATTGTATTTAGTGTCACTACAAATCCCAATGAAACATGAGCAAATAAGAGCCAATAACTGTTCAACAAATGAGCACTTTACCTAAACATGTAGCTAATGAGTAATGAAAATGGGCAGGAAAATGGTCAGCACAGACATGTTTAAAAAAAGAAAAGACATCGTCCAAATCTCCAAAGTGATCAGTGCTTCAGAAATTACATTTAAATAATTTTTAAATGATTATAAATGTTGTTTATTATTTTTTTTAAATAATATTCAGTCAAGAAATGGCTCAGTTTACTTTAACAGACACAGAGTCCATGCAGTCGTGTATGCACTTATGTATTCATCTTCAGTAACTGCTTTATCCTTATCAGGGTCGCAGTGGGTCAAGTGCCACCCAGAAACACTTATTGCAAGAAGGAAAATACATCCTGGACTGGTTGCCAGTTTATAGCCAGGAAACACTTTAATACACATTATAGAATCATTAAGAGCAGCCCGTTTACCACATAGATGCTTCTTAAAGTTTGGAGGAATTTAGAGGAGCTGGAGGAAACCTGATGGACAATGACCAATGGCTAACTTGAAAGCTGGACCCTGGAGCTGTACAATAAATACACTACACTACCAACTACACTACCACTATTAGCATTAAACCAAGAGACTTTATTTTTTATAATGTGGCACATCTTCCATCACCACAACCGCCTCAATTACCTCAATCGTACCATTTTAATCCCATCATTACCCACTGATGCACCGCTTAAAGCTTCTTTGAGTGGTTCAAAAAGGTGGAAATCAGATGGTGCTACATCCGGATTATAAGCTCTCTCTCAGTCTCTCATACACGATCAATCACTACTCCTCCCGTCCTCACTGTTTTCAACCAAAATATAAAAGTGTGGAAACTTTTTGAAGATCCCTCGTATATAAAATAGTTACAACATCACTGGTTGTGTACTAATTAGAAATACTACTTTGTATAGCAGAATGTGGTTTTTTGATGCAGCCAACCAGACACAAGATGCAAAAACATGACACGATGGATTAGAAAAAAAACTCTCACCCTATAGTAATCAGTGCTGTAGACATCGCGGGACATGCCGAAGTCTCCGATCTTCACCAGCAGGTTCTCTCCCACCAGGCAGTTCCTTGTTGCCAAGTCTCTGTGCACAAAATGCTGCGAGGCCAGATACACCATACCTGCTGCAATCTGCTGAGCAATGTGCAGCATCTGGGACTGAGTCAGCTCGGCCTGCTGCTGCACCTGCCCATCAGACATCAGCACCGCGTCCGGACCATGAGCCCTTCAGAGGAAAAGAGGGGGAGACAGAGGTTAATACAGATAAAGGCATTACATCAATTTTAATTACCATTATGTATAAAATGTGGTTATAATACCAGGTGGTTATACTTAATTCTGTCTTTTTGTAAATAGTTTAATGAAAAAACAACAAGAAATGGAATGACCTTTAACGTTGAAATGTAGTTAAAATAATGTCAACATTAAAATAACATTTAATGTTAATGGTTGTGAAAAGGGTAGCAAAATATTTATAAGAGAACGTTGAAATTTTAACTATAAATCAACATAAGTCTTAAAAATATGATCACTTTTATTATATTATTAGCATTTTATTATTTATTATTCATATATTCTATATTATTTATATATTATATATTATTCTATTTTCATCATTAGACCATTATAAAATATAAATCTATATTGTAGCTTTGCAATACTTTAAGCTTCGTTGCAACCCGTATTTTTGTAGTGTGTGTTGTTTGGTGGATTATGGGTAATGTGTGCATCAGGTCTCTTAGTGTGTATATGTGGGGACGGGGTTTTGTTCCTTTTACTTGTGTTCTGTTGTATTTGGTACGACTGGGTGTTATTATTGAGTGGATTATGTTGATCTCTGTTTAGAATGAGTTGTGTTAGGAGTTCTTCTTATGCCTACTTCACACTACACAATTTTTGCCTAAATTTTCTTGCCAACTTGCCGAGAAGTCGCCAACAGATGCACTAGCTTAAAAGCAAATCTGCGTTTGCTCATGCTAAATATCTGGACTTGTCAGCGACTCAAAATCCTGTACTGTGCAAAGTGTTGTGATCAGGTTGTGACTTAAACAATGACTTAAAAGGCTCCCGATTACAAGAGATCAAGTTGTGTAGTGTGAATTGTATAACGATATGACCACTTTGTGTAGTGGTGTAGAGTGAACTTAAGCATAATAGTCTTGTGTTCTTCTTTTAAAGCTCTATAAATCTGCTAAACATCTCTCATTCACATCATATATTAAACCTCATGCTTATATATAGAATTGTCTTTACCAGTGGCGATTTCTCTAAGACTGCAAGGGAAGCTCAGCTTCCCCTAAAATTAAATGGTCAAATATGTACAGTTGTGTTAACATTTAATTGACTACAAATACGTTAGAACACGTTCATCTCGAAGACGAGTTCGTTCAGAATCAGCTACTTATCACAAATCGACTGACTCGAACTTCTCATACATTCCCGTAGCGTCAATGCATTTGCCCGTAGAAGCTGAGCATCTATTCACTTCAACGGGACTGCATGGAACGGTTTTTTTCATTGCTTCGAAACTCGCCGGTCATTGGATAAATGCCACGATTTTGTCCCGCCCCCGGACGCTGAGCGTCTCTGGGGGTGAATGGAGCTGTGGGCGCGGTCTGGACGCGGAGCTTCTGCAAGATGATTGGAGGATCAGTCGAAAGGCTGAATCCCGTTTTGATTGACAGCTATTTTGAGATCTACACGTCACTTAATCACTGGGAGCTTCAGTCCCATCGCGGATTTTGCGAGTGAAGTCGAAAGACAAACTGCAACCCATTTCTTCGATAGGATCACAGGCCATTTTCTTGAAAAGGAACGGAGGGCAGAATTTATGTATAAATAAATTGACAAATTTTATAATGTAAGCCGACAATGAGCTTCCCCTCTTTGAAAGACCAGCAGCCGCCACTGGTCTTTACCCTTGACGAACCTTTGAAGAACCATCTTTTTAAGAAATAAATAAAATAATAAATAAAACATGAAATAAATAAATAAAATAAATAAAACATGAACGAAGTCTATAGTCTATTCAGTGTTAAAAAGTGAGATGCTGAAACAACATTAACATTGATTCATTTTTCAGTTTTAACCTTGATCCATGACCACTGATCCACGCCAGCTGGGAAGTGCTAAAATATTTATGTATTTTATATGTGTTTTTAGAAGGAAACATCTGTTGAGATGATGAAAAATCCTTTACATTTCAAAATATTCGAGTCAAGCGGCACTTGATGACCTAATGACATAAACCTGATCAGGATCATGATTGGTCCAGAAAACTGTGTTTAAACTTCATTAGAAAGTGGACAGGTACATTTCTGGGTTGCTTTTGTTGTGCCTCATTTCATCACTTAAGCAGGTGTGTTTATATTCCCATGTTTAGTCTGTTAATGTCGATTGAATTTTTTTGAATTTTGGTAACTTCCAAAACCCATGGTTAAAAAGACTAAATTCAATGTATTAAATCTGACATTAATTGTCAGTTCTTTTTGAACAGGGTTCAGTTATAGTTCATGTTTTTGATAACATGATTCACTTTTACGTTTTTATTTTTCTTCTATATTTTATTTAGCTGTTATTTTTAAGTTAAATATTTATTTTTATTATTTTTAATGTTAAGGTACAAAATTTATGTTCAAAGTTTATTGCTGAATTTTTAAAATTCTGTTTTATAAAATAATACTTGAATTTGCAGTTTTTATTTTTATTTTTTACTATTTTATTTATAAGAATTTAAAGATAACAACTTGTATACCACTGGATTTGCAGTATTAAGATTTTATTGTTATATTTATTTTTATTATTAAGTTTATTCTCATTAAATCATAATGGTATACTTTCCATAATTCACTCAGAAGTGTATCAGAAATATCAAAAATTATATGTATACAATGTAAAATGTTAAAACCCACTCCATTAAATGATGCTTTTACCCATGTACATTACAGTGGAGTGGTGTGGGGGGGTTGAGGGTTTGAGAGATTTTCACACAATCAGATGATTCTATTGTGTCCAGTGGATTTGTTACAGAATTTAAAATGGCGAGTCCTTATCATTTACAAGGTCAAGGACACTGATACAGGATGTGAATTAACACTATTGTGATCCTGTCTCTACCACATACACACACACACACACACACACAGAAGCGTACCTGAGAAACTTGTTAAGGTCTCCATGCTTCATGTACTCAAACACCATGATGAGGGGGTCGATTTCCACACACACTCCGTAAAAAGTGACGATGTGTTCATGCTGCAGGTTGGTCAACAACTCGGCTTCACGATGGAAATCTTTACGTGCGTTCTCACTAGCCTCCTTTAGGGTCTACAGACACAAAACGGACAGATGAATTTAGACAGAAATGTGTGGACCAGGCTAAATCACATTTTTTTGTGAAGTCTGTTGATGGTATTAGTACTGCAGTGGTGGGTCAGTGGTTAGGGTACTGGACTTGTAATTACAAGGTTGCTGTTTTGAGCATGACTGCTATAAATTTGTCACTGTTGGGCCCTGAGCAGGGCCCTTAATCCTCTGCTCAAATGGTATTTAGGCACCAATGTAAGTCGCTTTGGATAAAAGCATTTGGTAAATGCCATTAATATAAATGTAGTATGGTTCAGAGTATAGTGGAGACTTTCCCCATAACAAATAGAAAGAGAAAGTATATCCTTGCCAGCAAACATTACACAGTAACCTCCCTAACGAAGTGACCAAAAATGCCTGATTTTTAGTGCCATGTGTGACAAAAATCTACCAATGCATACCAATATCATACCATACACTATCATATCATATCCTCTGTAAAATATGCTGGTGGGTGCATTATGCCATATTAATGCCTTTCAGCAACAGGTACTGGCAATCTGGTTAAATGTAAATTGGGGAGGATGTTTGTTATAGCAAAACAATGACCCAACACAACACTGGAGTTGTTCTTAATGGAAATGAAAGAGATAAAAACATCCAGAAGTGGCCATGAGTTCTGACCTCATTGGATATTTGTGCCAAAACCTGGTAGCACATGAAGAAGTAAGACTAGAGGCTGTAAAAGTTGCCAAATGTGTCTTAACCAAATATTAAACTAAGTTCATTTTAGTCTTAACTGAAACATGATTATCAGATCCAAACAATTAAGTTTCTCCTACAATGTGACAGTTGGACTTTTTAAGTAACTGTAATAAATTCCTCTTCATGTATTATCATACTGACCTTCACGGCTACAAGGATCTTCTCCTGTTCTTGTGTAAGATTGTAACATTCAGCCAGGAACACTTTTCCAAACGCGCCCTCACCGAGTTCCCTCTTCAGCACAATGTTGTGCCTCTTAATGTGCTGGACGACTGCACACACACCCACACACAGACACAATTATTGTTAATAAATATAATAAATCATTATAATAAAAACAGTATAAATATACTTGTAAATAGTAACATGCAACATAAAAAACATCAAATTGCGGAGTACAACTTGCATGTAGGTGCTAAATTACCCCCAGTATACTATCTTATAATAACAATAACAATAATAATAACAATAATAATAATAATGACAATAATAATAATAATAATATTAATAATGGTTATAATAACAATAATAATAATAATAATAATAATAACAATAATAATAATAATAATAATAATAATAATAATAATAATAATAAAATAATATGAATAATTATAATAATATTATTAATGGTTATAATAATAATAATAATAACAATAATAATTATAATGATTATTATTATTATTAATAATATTTAAATAGTGTGTTTTAATGTTTGATTTTAATAAATTACAGTTTTTTTTACTAAATAAAGTGCAGTTATTTTCTGGCTGCAAACCACATATTTACAATAAATAAAAATATTATTAATGGTTATAATAATATAAATAATAATAAAAATAATATTAATAAAATAATATTAATAATTATAAAAAATATATTACTATTGGTTATAATAATAATAATATTGATAAAATAATATTAATAATTATAATAATATTATTAATGGTTATAACAATAATAATAATTATTATTATTTAATTAGTGTGTTTTAATGTTTGATTTTAATGAATTTAACTAAATAAAGTGCAGTTATTTTCTGGCTGCAAACCACATATTTACAATAAATATTTGACCAATTAGCAAATTTGATATATATGTCATCATATATATATATATATATATATATATATATATATATATATATATATATATAAATTATTGAGGTCACAAAACTACCATGGCATACATGTAATTCACAACAATAAAAACATGAGCATATATGCAGCAGGAGAACAAAACAACCCCAAATTTAATAACTACACTAACCATGAAACTTGAACCCCTTTAATATAAATGTATCCCGACTCCCCTTTGCAATTTCGTTGTTGTCTGCAGCAGACACACTCTGGTCGGGAAGAGACACATACTGGTAAGTTCTCACACGGAGTCATCATGCTATGCTCCCGTACTGCTCCGTACGAACCTCAAAATGAGGCAATAAAAAAATTAGAAACTGATCTGGCTTCCTAAAGTCATAACCAATTGTGTCGTTTGGGAGCCTGGCCAGGTCAGTAGCACTGCTGAGATTCAAGAGCTTAAACTCTCCACAGTGTGATGAATTTATCTTGTTTGTTTTCATCCAAACATCAGATGTCTACTAGTGTGCTACTAAAGACATAATAATGTGTTCATAAATGTCTAATAAAGAACGCAGGCTGTAGGATGAACACAGACGCTAACAGATGTCCCCTAGCAAAGTGAGGACAACATGGAGATAAGAGCAGATTAATCAGGCGTTTAGCGTGCCGGGTACAGATAGTAAGAGACCGAGAGTGAGCACGCGAGAGAGGGAATGAAGGAGAGGGAGAATGCAGCACTCGCAGATCTATCCCTGATGTGATTAAGGAATGCTTTTGAAGAAAAACTAGCCAGTCAGCCGATTACATTAGCGTGGGCTAGATGATGAGGCTGCATCGATCTCCAGTAACTCACTGCACACCATAACCCAATATTAAAAGGAACCAGAGTGGGAAAGAAGGAACAAAGAGATAGGAAGGAGTGCGGTTCATAAAGAGGGATGTAGAAAAAAATAAGCATGCATGAGTGTAGAACAATATGTAAAATTCTGTCTGTCTATATATATACAGTATATATATATATAGCTGTAAGATTATAGCAGGCAGGTATGCATGGACACTGGGTGGATGGACGGATAAACTTACAGGTATCAGATTTGAGCAGACTGCTTGTACTGCGGAAGTACTGCGGGTTCTCAATGACAGGGATCTTGGTCATGCCAATGATGACAGCATCAGAATTCATCTCCGACGACGAAGGCGTGTTGGAGCCATTAGACACGTGATGAAGAGGACTGGCGGAGTCATCGTCATTGCTGATCACTGATGAAGGTCCTGAAAGACAGACAGCAAAAATGATTATTAATTTATTTATATGAGGAAACCCACGCAGACACGGGGAGACAGAAAGGACCCAGACCGCTCCACCTGGGAATCAAAACCAGGACCTTCTTGCTGTGAGGCGACAGTGCTACCCACTGAGCCACTGTGTCTCCGCAAAACACATTAGTTCACTCACTCACTCACTTTCTTAACCACTTATCCAATCAAGGTGGCGGGGGGGGGGGGTGGTAGTGCTGGAGCATATCCCAGCTTTTCAATGGGCACAAGGCACACAGTAACACACCCTGGACGGGGCGCCCTATTCACCTATAGGGCAATTCAGTGTGTCCAATTAACCTGACTGCATGTTTTTGGACTGTGGGAGGAAACCGGAGCTCCCAGAGGAAGCCCACGCAGACACTAGGAGAACATGCAAACTCCGCACAGAAAGGACCCGGACCCCCCCGCTTGGGAATCTAACCCAGGACCTTCTTGCTGTGAGGTGACAGTGCTACCCATCAAGCCACCGTGTCATCGCAAAACAGATTAGTTCAATACAATTTAATACATTCTTTACAATTTGCACAACACCTTATGTTGACAGTATCTCTGTGACCTGTTAATGCCTCATACTGTCCAAAGTTTTAAGATAGGTCGTCCAGGCAGCACAAGCTCATACCACATAACTGCACAAACATCTTCTGTAACCATAAAAGTTAAAAACAAACAAAAGAAACCCCAGACATGGGCGCCCAGGTGGCGCAGCAGGACATGCCGCTAGCACACCAGCACCGAAATTCTGAACTCCTTGGTTTGAAACTCGGCATTGCCCCTGGTCGGCTGGGCGCCATCTAGCGGGCATAATCGGCAGTGCCTGCAGCAGACACGTTTCTGCTAGGGCGGGATGACTGGACTATGTGGGTGGGGTCTTCAAACGCTGTGTAAGGATTGGCAGATAGAGAAGCACCTGTGCAGACTGCATGGGTGAAAAAGGGTCCCGCTAAGGGCTGCACGCGGGTCGAAGGAGACCTTTTAATGCCTCGTACAGTCCATAGTTCTTCAGATAGGTCATCCAGACAAAGGCACAGCACGTAACTGCACAAACATCTTCTGTAACCATAAAAGTTGGACATTGGCCCACACAGAGTTTCATATTTTCCATCCTGAATGGATAGTTTGACTTATGTCAGTCCATTCATGAGTCGAGTTGGTTTTCACTGGAGCAAAGCATCACAGATTTCGACTGCACCACTGTGTTGATATTTTCTTTACAATTTGCACAACATGTTATGTTTGACAGTATCTCTGTGATTTTTAATTCCTAGTACATTCCATAGTTTTTTAGACAGGTCGTCCAGGCAGCAGGAGCTCATAGCATGTAGCTGCACAAACATCTTCTGTAACCATTAAAGTTAAAAACATAACAAAAAAAACCCCACACACTCACTGGACATGGGCCCACACATGCTGAACGGATAGTTTGACTCAGGTTCAATCCATCCTTGAGTCGGGTTGAGTTTCACTGGACCAAAGCATCACAGATTCCGACTGCACCACTGTGTTGATATTTTTCCTCGGAATCCATCCCCTCTGGGGTTATAGATATTATGTTAAATAATTCGGAGAAACAACCGGAGCTCTCAGTGTAGCACAGCATGTTGAGAAATGTTGAACTGGATCACCAGCAAATGCTTTCTCACTGTTTCCTTTGAAGCAGATAAAGAATAAGCAACAAAACACTGCAATGCCAATATGTGAGTCATTTGTTATTGGGTTGGTATAAAACGCCTAAATTATGCAGTGTTTTTTTTCTGGAAGATGAGTAAGAGAGTACAAGGAGTGTTTTTAGCTTTTCTTTCCTTTTAACTGTGTTGAGTGACGGAAGATTTCATGAAACAAAGAACCACCTAGTTGGTCATTTAAGCATGAATATTTTTGATATCTACAGAGGAACCTAGATTTAACAGACCTCCATTTAACAGATTTTGAATTTAAAGGACAAAATATGAAAAACTGAATTATTTAAACAACGATATAAACAATTGTCCTCTAGCCGGCGCACGTCTCTCTGTTTACATAAATAATAGGCTTTGTTGTGTCTGGAGGCTCGCTTTGTTCTCACCTTTTTCTCAGTTTTTATGCTTAATTTTAGCAAATTTAAGTGCTTAGTTATGGCTTTGAAAGACAAATGAAATGGTAAGCAAACGAGGGTGCATCTAGGTATTGCTGAAAAGTTATTAAGAAATTGGACAGCTGTGTTTCTGTGGCTCGTGTACATGAGGAAGAAACAGACAGTGAGTGGAAAAAAATCTCGCTGTTTTCGCTGACATTCGCATGAATGCAGGTAGCACCCTTCTCCAAATAAGCTGATCTGTCCAGTAACTTTGCTCAAGCTACACTTTAAAAAAGTCTCAAACAAAGCAACTGTTACCCTTCCCTTTCCCAGACTGATAGCTGTCTGGCATTATGAGAGTCCTGGTGTAGTTCAACCAACAAATGTCTTTGTTTCCCACATAGTTACATAACATTTATTAATAATTACAAATCTAACCCTGACATTTACCAATGTATTAGACTGTGGTGCCACTAGAGTGTCCTTTATTATTATATTAAAAACAAAAGGGTTTCTTTTTTATTCCTTCACCATACTGGGGTTATTTACTGTAGCATTCATATTTATAAAATGCTGGATTTGTAAATAATAGTGTTTATTAAAAGGTGATCACTGAACTACTTAAGCTTTGTTGAGTGTCCACAAACACATTTAAAGGCCCCACACAAGCAAGCCAGCAAGTTAGCAACCTATACCTGTTTATACCTTTATAAATAGATAGCTAAAATGAAAACAGAATATTTTAGTTTAGCTAGTTATGGTCTTTTGGTTGACAATAGACTTATAGATATTTTTGACATGTATTTTTTTAGTGTTTAATATTATTCCTGATGACGGTTGGTATGATTCTCTTCTTTTGCTCTCAACTGAGACGGTTTTAACTAAACTGCTTAAAATACTATTTCTTTTACTTTTGTATTTAAACATTTTCTCCCTTTTTCTCCCAATTTAGCCTAGCCAATTAGTCTTCCATTGCTGGGGCCCCCGATCGCATCCAAGGAGGGTATTTGCCTGACACACACTCCCTCTGACGCACACCATCGACCACTTCCTTATTCGCCCGTACTTCCAGTCCAGTCTCATCCATGGAGAGTCACACATTGATCTCTGCATTCCTCCACTTCTGTAAAGGCGCCTCGGGCTACTAACCAGGGTCCTTACGCAGCATCTAAGACCCCACCTCTTTTTTAGTCTGTCTTTTCCCACCCAGCAGACTTTGTGGCCAATTTTGTCTCTGCAGGCCCTGCTAGGGGATCCCAGCCGACCGGTAGCAAAGCTGAGATTCAAACACGGTGAGTTCAGAATCCCAGTGCTAGTTCAGAATATCCCACCTACCTTTCCGGGGGTCTTGTCATTAAATCAGATATAAAAGAAATATGCTACATATTATATAACTGGCTTTTGTCCAACCAGATAGTTTCAAGAATAGGAAAGCAGTGCACATTGTCTAGAATTAAACCCATGACCTCCAGCCACTTTAAGCATCTGCAAACCCTAAGCCATTACTCACCAGACACTGACTAACTGACACAGCTAATAAGACTTAGCCAGTATTTTCAAAACAAAAATGTGAAATTGCAGATGTGTCAGACCTCCTTTAAGCACGTGTCGACAGTGATAGTAACAAAAAAACATTCCTACGCCTCCGGTCGGTATAATCTGGCAGAGATGTTTGTCTGAACCTCCCTCTGGAGCAACCTGTCATCAGGTGAGTGCAGAACAATAGCGTACATATTGATAACACACCGTGGGATCCAGACATCCATCCTGCACTCCACCCATCAACAGGATCCAGAGGACTGTTCTGGCTGGGAATGCTGGAATATTACCACTGAGGATTTGTGGGAACACGGAAGTAGACAAAATGTACTATATGAAAGCTTCATGAGATTTCATGAACTAATAATTCATTCAAAAATGATTCATGATGACTGCAAATAAAATTACAACCCAGAAATCAAGAAAAAAGTTGGGACAGCATGTTTCTTATATTTACTTTGACTTTTATTTGATGTCAGACAGGATGAACCTGAGATATTTCATGTTTTATCTGCTCAACTTCATTTCATTTATTAATAAATATCCATTCCTGTATTTCAGACCTACAACACATTACAAAAAAATTTGGGACAGTAAAGCATTTACCATTTGTAAACATTACCAACTGTAATGTTGCTATTCCTTTTCACCACACTTAAAAAACGTTTTGGCACTGAGAAGACCAAGTGATTAAGTGTTACAGCTTTTATTTTGTCTCATTCTTCCTGCAATCACGTCTTAAGATGTGCAACAGTACAGGGTCGTCATATTCACTTTTTCGGCAGGCAGGCCAGTCCAGTACCCGTACCCCCTTCTTCCGCAGCCATGCCTTTGTAATGTGTGCAGCATGTGGTTTTGCATTGTCTTGTTGAAAAATGCATGGATGTCCCTGGAAAAGACGACGTCTTGAAGGCAGCACATGTTGCTCTAAGATCTCAATGTACTTTTCTGCATTAATGCTGAAATGCTGATTCATCTGACCACAATACACGTTTCCACTGTGTGGTGGTCCATCCTAGATGCCTCCGAGCCCAGAGAAGTCGACGCCGCTTCTGGACATGGTTAACATAAGGCTTCTTTTTTGCACAGTAAAGTTTTAAGTGGCATTTGTGAATGTAACTCTGTATTGTAGTGCTTGACAAAGGTTTGCCAAAGTAATCCCTCACCCATGTGGTTATATCAGCTAATGTTGAGTGGCGGTTCTTGATGCAGTGCCATCTGAGGGATCGAAGATCACAAGCCATCAGCCTTTACGCACTGAAATTCCTCCCGATTCTTTGAATCATTTAATGATATTATGCACTGTAGAGGGAGAAATATGCAAATCCCTTCCAATCTTTCTTTGAGGTTCATTGTTTTTAAACATTTCAATCATTTTCTTACACATTTGTTGATAAACTGGAGATGCTCTGATCATCTTTGCTCATCAAAGACTCAGCCTTTCCTGGATGCTGCTTTTGTACCAAACCATGATTACAATCACCTGTTGATGTCGCCTGTTTGGAATCACATCATTATTTCATTTTTTCACCTCATTACTAGCCCTAAATTGCCCCTTTCCTAACTTTTTTGGAATGTGTTGCAGGCCTAAAATGCAGGAATAGAGGTATATTAACAAATGAAATAAAGTTCAAACTGTCTGCAATAAAATATAAGACAAAGTAAATGTAAGGAACACTGTGTTCTTATTTTATTTGCATTTTCCATACAGTCCCAACATTCTTTGATTTGGAGTTGTATTATTTAATTCAAGTTCATGGCAAAGCTTCCATTTTTGTACTTTTAGTTTCACTATTCAGTAAAATTCTGTGCTGTGAACAAAAAAACAACAAACAATTATATCTATTCATGTGTGGTTCTCTCATTTATTTTTAGTTCGTGGTCTGTGAGGGTTCTTTGATGTTGAACGTCTACGCTGTGATCTATTCAATTCCAAGTTGTTTTCTTGACCACATTAAAGTCTGAGACCTAAAATGCACGGCCCCAGTGGGTTTTACACTGACGCTAACATCGTTTTGGAAGCCGGTAGATCATGATGAGCAGCGTGAGTGATTCACTGACAGTAAATGGGGTGTCTTATAGTGGGGTTACTGTAAGTTGCGCTGGCTCTATTATGAGCAGAAAGGACAGAAACAGCACAGATCACGTTTCATCTGAAATCCCTTCTATGGCTGGGGTGAACGTTCTCCATTTTTTATACTTGTTTTTTAAAGACATTAAATTTAATATGTAAATCTGTATTGATCTGTATTTGTCTTCTTGTTCGAATATGCCGTATCTGTGTAACATAATTAAAAAAATCTTTATCTATGATTATATTGATATCAGTGTGGGTAAAGAATTACAAAACGGTACAGAAAATTATTAAAACCCATAGTTATATATTAATACAAAGGAGCTGATATGAAATATGATGTCACTTTGCCTCCAAAACAGCTTTAATTCTTCTTGAAATGCTAACACACAAGTGATAAATCGTAGTAAGTTGTGACTCATCCTTCTTCCGTTTTTTTGAGATGTAATAGAGTTAAAAATCTAGTTTGAAGTTTGCACTTAAGTACTAGTGCCACTAAAAGCTTCCAGCAATGTTAAACTGTGTTTAAATATGTTGACTAAGAACAGCATCCATGGAAGCATTATCATCCGGACAAAATTTAAAAATGAGAGTGTACACAATAGAGTGCAGTTGGTCATGTGTCTGATCTGTTTGATCTGTTATGAGATCTTGCAAGGGAATCATTGAACCTAATGATGTAAACAAAATATCATTAGGTTTATTAGTATTATTATTAATAGGCCATATGTGTTAAAGGCACTTTATGTTCTCTTTAAAACATAACTCTGACGTTGGAAATATGCTAAAAGTTGACTCATTTGACCATATTACCTGCTTCATTACTTTGGGGTTCAGGACAGGTGTTTTTTTATTGAGACTGCTTTATAGAGGTGGCTGTACAACAATATTAATAATCACATAAAAATTATTACATAATAATAATAATAGATGGATGGATGGATGGATGGATGGATGGATGGATGGATAGATTATTATAGATTATTATTATGAATTTAATAATAATAATAATATTAATATAGATAGATAAATAGACAGACAGACAGACAGATAGATGGATTACTTTATTGATCCCAGAGGGAAATTAGTAAATTCAATATCAATACTAATAATAATAAATCTCTACATAAAATAATAAATCTCTAAGTGACTTAATCTGATATTAGCATCTTGTAAATGTTAGTGCATTCCTGGCTTGCATCTCATTTTCCAGGTGGTGTGGGACCCACCAGGAATGGCTAAAGGATTGCCTAAATGATATTAATATTAAAAAATATTAATACAAATACAGTGTTATGCCATGTAAAAATGTATTTATGTAAGGAAGCTTCAATATTGCAAGTAACAAGTAGTGGGGCAGGTCTACATGAGAAGGTTGAGGGTTTAAAGTCCATCAATTCCAAGCTGCTATTGTTAGGTTTTTAAGCTAGGCCTCAGTTGCTTGGATTTTACCCTGTGTCAGACAAGTGTTTGCCAAAAGCCTAAATGCTAATGTAAGTAGTGCCTTACTGTCTTACACTGACCTTTGAACTATTTGAATTATTGATCCATTTATAAACATGATTACAAGTACATGACAATCTTAACGACACCTCATCAAATATAATAGGACACTTTCAGGACACTAGTAAACGGGGATAGACCCACCCACTTTACTCTGTAACTAAATGCCCATATGTTGCCAGGTTAGTAGATCTCTCAGTATGATACATACAAAGTCACAGTGAGTGCTGCCATTCTATAGCTCCATGTCTGCTCTGAAAATCATTGTAAATGCAGTTTAGCTATGAAGGTTCAAACTTTAATAAGCTCTTAGCGCTAGCCAGAGAGACAAAGGAGGTGTTTAGCAAGTGAGCAGGGGTCTTGACCCAAAACAGTAGGCCACCTTGGGGTTAAAGGGTCAGCTTGTAGTATTGATCTACCAGGAGTCCAGGGGCTGATTAAAGATTGAAGGTCTTCAATGATTAAGGTTAGCAACCTCTGGGTCTGAGTCATAGGACATGGAGACGTCACACAAACACAATAATCTGAGGGCAGTATTGGCTGATCAAGTGCAGCCAGTATTCAGCTATAAATGAGTGTCACAGACTGGGATTTGTATGAATTTGACAATAATTTTTAATATTAAATCAGATAAGATAAGATAACACTTTATTGATCCCGAAGGAAATTGCAGATACACATTTTGTCTCTACAAACTTGGTTGGTGGTGGGATTGGAGCTTTCCAAAGGACTGGCAGAAATACGCCATGGACAAGGTGCCAATCCATGGCAGGACACCAAGTACTTACAATTATACCTACTTATTTATGTCTAGAGGTAACTTGGAGTAGCCAGTCCACATTCTGTTCACTTTTCCTCTGGTTTTAAGAGGTGGTAGGAAATTAGACTACCCAAAAAGAACAAGGTTGCTGTAATAGCTGTGCTACCATGCTGCTCATTTTATATACTTTGGAAAATATAGCCAGTTATTTAGGTAAGTCTCAATAATTCTGCACAATATACTAACGCAGTTGTCTATTCTGACAGGTTTCTTGGGCAGTGCTGGTCTACAGCAATATTGAGGTCTCACCACAGACATTTAACAGGGTTTGGATCAGTACTTACTGGACCACAGAAGGACATCAATTGTCTTCATTTTTAACCACTCCATTGTTGGTTTGGGTTAGAGTGCTAAGACTTCCGTTCTAGTACTACGCACTATTATTTTCTCCATCAATTTACTTCTCAAAAGCGTCCGCATAACACGATGCTACCAGCACATTTCACAGCGAGGATGATGTTACCAGGCTAATGAGCCTCAAGTCAAATAGTTTCACTTTCTCGTCAGACCACAAGGCTGGATCACTGCCACTTTGTTGGGGAGTCTTCTAAGTGACATCTTGCAAATGATTTAAGTAAGTGAGAAAGGATTTTACAGGAAATACTGCACATTAAAGTAGGATTTTACCATACTCAGTGTAGGACTATCAGTGGGGGATGCAAACAAGGGGATGTAAACTAACAACCTTCTGGTCATTTATGCAAAAACCACTAAATGACATGACCAAATTGAAATTGGATATGTACATTTTACATTTACATTTTTGGCATATGCTTTTATCCAAAGCAACTTACAATACTGTGACAGTATCCTGTCTAAGCACTTGAAGGTTAAAGGCCTTGCTAAAGGGCCCAACAGCGGCAACCTGGCAGAGGTGGGGCTTGAACCAGCGGCCTTTCAATTACTACTCCATTACCTTAACTGCTAGGCTACAACTGCCAACTCTATGAATTTACACTAATAGCAGCAACAATACATCCATGAGTCACATTATTATGACCACCAGCTAATATCCAGAGAAACCACCGTGTGCCGTACGGACAGCAGCTAGACGGACTGGGAGTGACTCAATAAGGTCCTGGTAGGTTGTTACAGGTATCTGGAGCTATGCTGACTGCAGTGCATCCCACAGGACCCATAAAGCGAATACAATGATCGAGGTCGTACCACAGATGCTCAATTGGGTTCAAGTCAGGGGAATTAGGGGGCCAGGGTAGTACTTGCAAGTCTTGGTCATGCTCTTTCAACCAATTTCAGACATTTCAAGCCGTGTGACGTCACAGTGTCTTCCTGATTCCATCCGCCCCAGGGAAGACAATCAGCATGTATGGGTGTATGTGATCTGCAAGGATGGATTCATACCCATATCAGTTGAGAGTGCCTTCCACACCTTATATACCCACCAAGTTAGCTCACAAAATGTGACTTCCTTCATGAGCTACACACTCGACAGTGTATACATACAAGGTGTGGACAAAAAGTTCAGTCAATAGGTGCCCGGACATCGAGGGGCGTGTCTAGAAGCGACACCAAGTGTGTGGTGGGCGTGGTGCAGACATTTGAAGACAGTCTGTTGAAAAGGTGGCATCAAACAGGAATGTAAGCCGAAAGGGTGTGTACGATTGGTTTAAATGCTTTCATCCTAAAGAGGTCATGAATGGATCATGGTTTGCGAACATCTCAGAGATTCAGACCTGTGTGCCGGCAACTCTGAACACTGTATGAACGTTGTCAAAAGTGTGTCGAGTTTGATGGACATTACTTTGATGGTCAATAAAAGTATTTTCTATGTATATTCTGCTTCGTTGTTCTTATTGTAACATTTACCAAACTGGTTTATATATACAGTATAAGCCATATTGCCATATGTGTGTGCACTTCAGCATCCGGTAAGGAAACCTGACCACCACCAACTTTGAAACTATTGTTTTCCTCAAGCAGGCTGAGAGGAAGTGATCTATTGATCTGAGAAGCTAATGAGAGAAGTAGGGTGGAGTGATGGATCCGAGGGGGAAGGAGGAGACAACTGGAGAAGAGAGGAGGGAGTGTACGACCTGTCTTCCAGATTGGATTTCGGTTACACAGCAGTACTGAAGCCGGGCCAGTATAATAAATGCTGCCAGGTCAGATCATGCCAGAGTAAACATGGTATTCCTAAAATAGCACAAATGGATTTTTCTGCCCAGTGCAGAGAAAGAAGTGTCTTATTTCTCACTTTTCACATTTTTAAATAAATTACTAATAATGGAGGAGTGTTTACTGGCTTCAATTTCTCTCATGTTGCATTTTTTAACCTATTTGAAGATCTGTTGACTTTTAAAAATGATCTAATCTGAACTCATACTAGGCAAAGACTGTAAACCAAAATGAGCAAAAAAATAACACATTGTAAGCATTCCTTGGTGCCTAGTTTTGACTGCAAACAGTCTTTAATTATATGTCTCAATTGATTTGCACAATAAGAAATTTTGGCTTATTCCTCCGTACATTTTTTCATTTTCATTTAAAACATTCCTGCCATGTCAGCAACTGATGGGAACACTAATGGATTATAACGTTACATAAAGCTACTGAGTGGAATATGTTTGTTTATGCATTTTGAGCATGTGAATATTCGGTGGGGGGGGTCCCCAAAATATATATTGTGAATAGGACCTTGCCATCACCTCAGTTCTTTTTTTTGTGTACTTGTGTACCAGTTCACTTGCTTATTGTGGAATGGTTTAAAACATTGTAGCTTAGAATGTCCCAACTTTTTTTAGTGTGTTGCAGGAATCAAATTCAATTAACAAACCATAGATTCTTGTTTTTATTGCATTTAACAAAATGACCCAACTACTCTGGAAATGGTTTGTAAGTGCATAAAGAAACAGAGTTTTATGAACATAATAGACATTACATTGCTTCTTTACTAAGCCAAGCAGTGCCAAACGCTGCCTACCATAGTATTGCAACAGACATAATCAGTTAAGTTGCAACATAAATTACATTGTTACACTTAAATCCCTAAACAATAGTCCTAAAACACACAAAAAGATTGTGCTTTTCTGACTTCCTGTCTTCGCCTCAGGGTCACTCCGAATCCAAAACACATCACTCACTCAGCCTAATGTTTACTGCATTAAATCTCCTCAATACAGCAGTGAAAGCTGAAGTTCAGGGGAATACGTGTTTTCATGTATGCTTTCAGTCCCAGAGCTGAAAAGCAAACTGTTACAAATCCAAAACAAACTCATTAAATCAACTAGATCCCCAAAGTGGCGATTTGTAAAAAGCCAAGAATGTGTTAGTTTTGTTTTTTGTTCTGAAGACAAACAGGTCAGATTTCAATCCAGGAAAAAGAAAGTGGTGGTGAATGAAAGTATGGATTTAGAAAAGCAGAGACTATTATAAGCAAAAGGACTGGGAATGTTCAGGAGCAAAAACAAATATTTTTCATGACTACACAACTACAAATCTACACAAATTTCTACGTGCCAACCCAGGGTCCCACAAATAAATCCCACAAAGACACTCACACAAAAAATATTCCTATAGCTTTTGCATGATAGTTGATTTGTGTAACACAATACAGTACTATAGATGGAAAGCTTCCATGTGTGTTATTATTATTATTATAGCTGCAGACAAAACATGAAGACCACTATAATTCTGGGCGTCATTAACAGGGAAATTATTTATAGCTGTCTCGTGACACCTGTCTCAATTGTGGGAACCATGGCCCTAGGGTATTTTCTCCCTGTTCTCAGAAGGGATTAAAATCTAATAGTTCATTTGCCTCACAACCAGTGCCTAGCTAAACATTCCTCACATTGTTTTCCTCCCATATTTCTACACCATAGAAACCTTCTGTATTATTGTTCATATCTGTCCAGCCTCAGATAGGACAAATGAAGCCTTCAGAATGACCCATGCAGATTAAAGTTGGCTTCTTTTTTTTTTTACCATCATTTACCCCCTCTAGCCTGAATGCTCACACCTTCCAACACAGGCATGCACACTGTTATTAAGAGGTGAACTCAACGATCTAACAGGGCAGATCATGTGGAGTCTGTACAGCACTGGGACTCTGTGACATACAGAGCAGACAAGATTTTTTCCATGGGAAAGAGACAACCGGAAAAAAAAAACAACAACCAAGAATGTAATGGATGTGTGTGTGTATGTGTGTGTGTATAGAATAAAAGAAGAGGAAATTCTTCCACCTCCACAGTAAGACTTAAGACACAGAGAAAACTCCTTTGTCCAGAAAAACCCACTGAGGAAAGAAACAAAAGACCTGCTTCATCCTGGGTCAGCTGTGCATGTCCGGTGCCCCTGGGAAGAACCCTGGACTGGGCATCATTCCATACACTCACGCATTTACCTTCTCTACCAGCCACACCACAGCATTTACATTTTCATTTACATTTAGCAGACAGTTTAATTCAAATTCAAACTTACAGTACTGTTACAGTATATTGTCTAAGCAAGAGCCTTGCTTAAGGGCCCAACAGTGACAACCTGACAGTGGTGGGGCTTGAACCAGTGACCTTTTGATTACTAGTCCACTACCTTAACTGCTAGGCTACAACAGAAATTTCAATCGTATATTTTAAAAGCCCATAAAATGACTGACTGGGAAATTTTCTAATTTTCTATCTGATTGTTTGTGCAGATTAGCATTGACGTAACATTTTAGCTATGGCTAACTTGGAGTTTGGGTGGAACGGTGGTGTAGCACGCTGCACAGCATCAGGGTCCTAAAGACCCATATTCATACCTTGCCTTTGGTCATCCACATATGTTTCTTCCAACTCCCAACATCCAGCAGCTGGTCTGGCTTCTCTAAATTAACCTTAAATGTGAGTGAGCAGATAAGTGTGTGATGCCCTGGGATGAACTGGTAAATTTTCTGAAGTGTTTTGATGGACTTCATTTATTAAAGAATGAATTACTTGCAAGTTTAAAATAAATGTTAGTTTTAACAGCTTTGTAAAGAACATTTTTTACCTGGGGGACCAAATCTAGTCCAAAGTACACAAATGCAAGTTAATGTTCAGCTGATGTTTGTAATGAAAGACTGAAATGCCACTGTATTAATAAAAACTTGAACAGACATCTAAACAAGGCACGAGCTGGAGTCCTTGCACAAATACTTGTGGTCACTGTTTTGTACTATTGATAATGTTAAAACACAGCTAGTTACTTCTTTAACTTCCCGTAAACCAGCATTTGTCACAAATAGAAACAAGTAGAATTACAGTTTTTTCATATTTATTGTCGTTCTCCACATTTTAGTGGTAAGCCCCACACTAACCACAACTGAATTCATTGCTAACACTAGCAAGGTTAGGTTAGTGGGGTTTTATGGTTCCTTAATAATATTTATGTTTTTGTGGCAGGTCTGGTTCTACCACGAAACACTAGGTGCAAGGCATTTACATTTACATTTACATTTTCAGCATTTAGCAGACGCTTTTATCCAAAGCGACTTACAGTTGTGACAGTATACAATCTAAGCAATTGAGGGTTAAGGGCCTTGCTCAAGGGCCCAACAGTGGCAACCTGGCATTGGTGAGGCGTGAACCGGCAACCTTCTGATTACTGATCCAGTGCCTTAACCACTAGGCTACAGCTGCCCAAGGCAGAGCTCAGGCGTTTAACAGAGCATCCCCACTTTGGAGAATGCCACTCCCTCCCCCCTCTGTTCCAGACATAATCAGTAATGTCTGTGTAGTGCCGCTGAGATTTAAACCAAACAGCAATGGTGGGACCGCTGCCCCACCTAAGATATTGCAAATTTAAATAATACTAGGTTAAATGGCTTTAATACACAGAGGTTAAAAGTTTAAATACACCATTAGTGCATGTACTTTTTGTCAAACAAAGGATTAGATTTGTTTAGGGCGGCTTAGTGGCTAAGTGAGTAGCACTGTCGCCTCACAGCAACAAGGTTCTGAGTTCGATCCCCAGGTGGGGCGGTCCGGGTCCTGTCTGTGTGGAGTTTGCATGTTCTTTCCGTGTCTGTGTGGGTTTACTCCGGGTGCTCCGGTTTCCTCCCACAGTCCAAAGACGTGCAAGTGAGGTGAACTGGAGATACTAAATTGTCCATGATTGTGTTCTATATAGCCTTGTGAACTGATGAACCTTGTGTAACGAGTAACTACCGTTCCTGTCATGAATGTAACCAAAGTGTAAAACGTTAAAATCCTAATAATAATTAATAATGACGTTAAAATCCTAATAAACAAACTAACAAACAGTTTGTCTGTTACCTTGTTTACTTTGATCAACTGCTTTTAATAGACATCATGCTTCTGAAAGCTGAGCTCTGGAGTACCATTACACCAAACTCACCAAATTATGTGTTAATGTACCAAATTTTTTTGCGAAGGTCATTTTTTAAATAAAAATCTGCTACAACGAGTGTGGCTGAAACACATGAACTCAAAAAATTAGAAGGGTGTACATTTTATAATCCTATGTTTGAGTTCAGGTGTTTGCTACATTTTTATGTTGCTTTACAATCAGTAATGCATGATTACCTTTTTTCATTTGATTTTATTTTTGAATTCATCCTTCAGGCTTGAACAGCATCATTTTTCACTTGCTTTCAAAACATAAAACTCATCATTTAATGGAATCTATCCCAGCTTAGCCCAATGATTCAAATTAAACAATCAAACAAGAACTATTCCAGTATTAAAAGACTACATCTTGATACACAATCCATTAAACTGCAGTTATTGTAATAATATTTTATAAGACCATTTACATTCATATCTAATTTGCTTTTAGATACAATTCTACCTGAATCAAGAAAATATAATTTTTTTTAAAAAGCAGATATAAAATGACTTTTCATTACAACAGCCTGGGAGAATCAACATTTCTTCTATAACTAATGTAAAGTGTCGGCAGGCTGAGTGTATTCTTTTTTTATTTAAAAGTGCTTAATAATACTGCCTTCATGTGCTACCAGTTTGTTAATAACCATAAGTTCATAAAATATGACCCTATAAACCCATTTATGCATCTTTGTGTAATGGATATGCCTGTATATGGATTATCCACATGACAACAGATGTGGAAATACATTCAAAATGCATTTGCAATTTAGATATTTAAAGGTATTGGCACTAACCAGTCCAAACATTGAGAAAACAAAACCCAAAGCTAAAAGTATCTGTATTTCTAAGACATATCTTACAACCAACACCCCTTCCAGTTCATTTAGGTTTATCCCATGTGCAGATGCAGCTGAAAAAGTACAAATGCTCTTCTGTAGAAACACACTGTGGTTTAGACAGTGATTTCTATCTGGAAATAAAATATAATTAAGCTATATAAGATTTATTAAATATCATCGTTGAAAGGGACTTGGGTGGAGCAACATTCAGTGTTGGGATCTTGAGCTTGAGAGTTCGAATCTCAGCTCTGCTGCACCGACATGATTAGCTTATGTCTGCCAAGTGGGCGGGCCAGAAGGACTCCTCATCATTGCTGAAATTGTGGCCTCTGGCACCTGAGACGGGGGATAATAGAGTACTAATATCTGTGTGAACCCACCTCTTGCAGGTAAAGAAGCGGGTGGCAACGGCACACATGTCTAAAGGGGCGTGTGTTAGATACAGCTTGGTGACGCATCTTAATGCCAATATTTAACCCTCATGTTCTGTATGGGGTCCCTGAGACCCCAAAATATAGGTCCAAAAATATTCTTTGACTTTTTCAATCATTTTTCAAGGATTTCAAGGATTTGAGTGAGTTTGACAAGGGCCCATTTGTGATGGCTAGATGACTGGGTCAGAGCATCTCCAAAACTGCAGCTCTTGTGGGGTGTTCCCGGTCTGCAATGGTCAGTATCTATCAGAAGTGGTCCAAGGAAGGAACAGTGGTAAACCGACGACAGGGTTATGGGCAGTCAAGGCTCACTGATGCACGTGGGGAGCCAAGGCTGGCCTGTGTGGTCCAATCCAACAGACGAGCTACTGTAGCTCAAATTGCTGAAGGAGTTAATGCTGGTTCTGATAGAAAGATGTCAGACTCCATGTCTCAACGGGTCAGGGCTGTTTTGGCAGCAAAAGGGGGACCAACACAGTATTAGGTCATAATGTTATGCCTGATTGGTGTATAATTAAGTGTGGCTAATAATTAAGCACCTGAGCTCAATTATTAGTCCATTGACCATAATCAAACCAATATGCTTCACAACTGAAATATTTAGTTATAATACTTTACTAATATTTATGTAGGTTTATGACTTATCATGGAAAGCTTAAGTAGTTGTTCTGTAGCTTTATAACATATACGTACAAATACAGTCATAATAAAAGTGTATTGTTTAGTTGCCGGGCGGCACGGAGGCTAAGTGGGTAGCACTGTCACCTCACAGCAAGAAGGTCCTGGGTTCGATCACCTGTGTGGAGTTTGCATGTTCTCCCCGTGTCTGTGTGGGTTTCCTCCAGGAGCTCCGGTTTCCTCCCACAGTCCAAAAACATGCAGTCAGGTTAATTGGAGACACTGAATTGCCCTATAGGTGTGTGGGTGTGTGTGTGTGTGTCTGCCCTGCGATGGACTGGCGTCCCGTCCAGGGTGTTACTGTGTGCCTTGCGCCCATTGAAAAGCTGGGATAGGCTCCAGCACTCCCCCGCGACCCTGATTGGATAAGCGCTTAAGTAAATGAGTGTTTAGTTGCCAAAATTATGGCCAGTAGGTTTTTTTGTTTATTGTTTTTGATTTCCCAGCCACATAAATTCTTATTGCTTGCTACTAACTAGAAAATCTGAAATAGGTCCATTTAATAAGCACATGAAGGCAGCAAAAGAACACAGAAGGAAAAAAAATCATGTATATTTTAAAAACAGGAGAAAATAAAAGGCACATGTGCATGATTCATTTATGAGGGTCTCTATTAAGAACTCTGTCGCTTCCTCAAACTTCCTGAATCTCTCAGAGCATCCCAGACCCATTTATCCACTGACACAGATTCTATTACCCATAAACCCTCACTTCTGCCCTCCATGCCAGGAATGAGACGAGGTCAGACCAGTTAATGGCTACGGCTGGCTGTAGATGGACCGGTGCATAGTAGAGCCTTTATACAACAACCAAAGAGCAGGGCTGGGTAGCTTTATATGCTGGCAGCTGATTGGCTATATGACTTAGTCAGTAGTTTCTGAGAGAAGCCATAAGCCTTAAGTATTGTTTTTATCTCCCAGAATGAACCAGTCCTTTTTGAGTCCAGTCCGGTTCGGACCGGTATGCAGGTGCTCTTATCGGCTCACCACTTCCACTGGGACATTATGAAATAAAACAAAACCTAAAAAACACAACGCAACAAAACACAATATAAAATAAAGATCAACAAAAAATGAACTCATCAAATTAATCAACATGAAATAATAATATAACAAATAATAGACAAAAATAAAACTGAATACATAAATGTAACTAAAATCTCAGTACAATTCTAAATAAAAATGTACATTTAATTCAACAGCACAGTATCAGCTTGTTCTGTTTGTTATTAATGGTAGAAATAATCAATATTAGTTATTAAGAGAAGAAAGTTACTGTTAATTTTGGCAGCAAATTTAGAGATTGTTTTTCTTTATTCTAACAAATAATAGTAATAAATGCAGTTTTAGTAATAGTTATGTCATTATGTTATTGTTAGTTTCAGTCTAGTTTTAGTTGTCAACAACAAGCAGCAATGTTAGTTGTCAGTTAGCATTTAACAGCGCACCAACACACCAATAAGCATTTATCACACTACATCAACTTTACTTAGTACCCTCATGAAACTAATCTTAAAACAAGCAATAATACCATAACAAAGTGATTGTCATGATTGCTGTAGCCAGTGGCTGGTTCAAGACCCAACACTGCCAGGTTGCTGCTGTTGGGCCCTTAAGCAAGGCCCTTAACCCTCAATTGCTCACACTGTATACCGTCACAGTATTGTAAGTCGCTTTGGGTAAAAGCGTCTGCTATGCCAAAAATGTAAATGTAACATTACACAAAGCTGGTGAGTGGAATATGTTTACTTCTATTTTGTACATCATTATAAAGGTGGCACATTTTGAGCATATCTGAATATTGGGTGGTGGTGGTGGGGGGTTATATATTTAGATTACAGCCTTGTTGTGATCATACGAGGGCTCTTCAAAAGGTTTCAGCACTTTTATATTTTGGTTAGAAACGGTGAGGGTGGAGGAGTAGTAATTGGTCGTGTCTGAGAGACCGAGAGAGAGCTTATAGTCCAGATTTAGCGCCATCTGATTTCCACGTTTTTGGATGCTCAAAGAAGCTTTAAGGGTAAGAAGATTTTCATGTGATGATGATGTGAAAGCAGCGCTGCATCAGTGGCTACACGCTCAACTGAAAACATTTGTTGCTGATGGCATTTAAAAGCTGGTACGACGCTGGGAAAAATACATCACAAAGGGAGGTGACTATAGAAAAGTGACGTCATTTGTTTTTGAAATTCTTAATAATTAGAGTTAAATTATTTAACTATGTTAAGTGTGGAAACTTTTTGAAGAAACCTCATATCTACAGTTTGTCAAGTAATTCATTCATTTAATCCATGTTTTTAACTGCTTCATTCTAATCAGAGTTGTGGACAGTAGTAGCCTAGTGGGTAAAGCTTTGGGCTATCAACTGAAAGGTTGGGAGTTTGAATCCCAGCTCTGCCATGCAGCCACTGTTGGGTCCTTGAGCAAGGCCCTTAACCCTCTCTGCTCCAAAGGCGCCATACAATGGCTGACCCTGTGCTCTGACCCCAACTTTCAAACAAGCTGGGATAAGCAAAAAAAGAATTTTATCGTACTGTACACCTGTATATGTATATATGACAAATAAAGGCTTTCTATTCTATTCTTTTTTGTGGCACATTGTGGACAGTTTCTTAAATAACTGAACTAGTTAAATATGACTACATTACATGGATCAGCTTAGTGCAGCCAGTGTAAGAAAAACATTAAAAACAGTTTTTATACTATATGGACAAAAGTATGTGGGTATGTGACTTCTTCTATTCCGGTCATGATAGCCCCTTTAGCCACAAGATTTTGTAGTGTGTCTGTGGAAATTAGCATTTGCAAAGCCTGGCTTGAATTAAACATTTTAATACAACCCAAAAGTGTTCAATGAGGTTGAGGTCAGGGCACTTAAACGTTGCCTCAAACTAGGAAGTATATTATTTTATATAACTAATTTAGTACACATTTGTGGTGTTATACATACATAAACTCAATAAATTAAAAAAAAATTTCCATACTTTTGGATTAATAGAAAATGGGCCAAACAAAACAACAAGCTAAGCTGCTTCCAAATGTTTTCAACTTCTAAACCATTGGTCCCACAGAGGTGGAGAGCTGAGCTGGGAATGGTAATAAAGGATAAGTAATATTGTATTGCAGCTTTATTAGATCAGGAAGCACTGTGGAATGCTGGAGGAAAGATTGCCAAACATAAAACTAGAACATAAACATGTCCTGATGCCATTAGGACAGTGTACCTGCTTTTCTAAGTGGAAGATAGAGTCTATTTAAATACACACTTGGTACCCGGAACCTGAGAGAACAGCCTGACAAACTGCAAACTGATCATTTGGTAAGGCGTTTAATTAACAGTATAATTTAAAATACATTGATGCTTTTTGATTCTGAGCCTTTCTGGGGTTTTTTCTGAATAATGTGTTGAGTTTAAAAGGTAAAAATCTTCACTTCTAATGTTATATTGTAAGGATAGATTTAATGTCCATTTATAAAACCTCTGATAGTTTAGACAGTGTACTAAATATTGTTTTATTTCAGAGTCAGAAGTTAGCCTGGATTTGAGTTAACACTTTACTGTAACACTGGAGGATTTACTGTAATTTGTGTTGGACTAAAGTCAGGCAGCAATGCTTTTACAGGTGCTTATGGCCTGAAAAATGTTTTACAGCCTTCATGGAGCCTGAAGTGCTTTCCAGCTTATTCCTCTGAGTCCAAAGTGAACTTATTAGAGAGGTTAGTGTCTGAGCACAAGTGGTATATGAGAATATGGTAAGAACAGATAAGTGCAGTATGAGTGCAATACGTCTGTCTATACCGTTGGTGTCCGAACTAAAAGAGGGCTGGAGTTGGTCATATTCAAATAAGAAAGTGTCCGTTATTATTCCAAAAACACAAAAATAAAAAGCAGTAACATACAGTTAGGGTCAATTGTTTCTATAAACTTGTGATGAAGATGTATGTCAATAAAATTTTGGAATTTTAATGATTTCTGCAGTTGTTCTTTTTCTGCAACTATCTGATTGGATCACATTTTCAGCCTACACCTAACCCTAATTCAACCCTAACCCTAACATAAACTAAACCCTAATTCAACCATAACCCTAACTTAAACCTAACCATAATTCAACCCTAACCCTAACTTAAACCTAACCATAATTCAACCCTAACCCAGCCCTAACTCTAACCCAAGTCTAACCCTAACTTAACCCTAATCCAAAACCTAACCCTAGCCCAACCTTAACCCAAATCTAACCCTAATCCAACCCTAATTTAACCCTAGCCCAGCCCTAACTCAAACCTAACCCTAATTCAACCCTAACCTTAACTCAAACCTAACCCTAGCCCAGCTCTAACCGTAAATTCAACCCTAACTTTAACGTAAATTTAACGTAAATTTAACGTAAATTTAACGTAAATTTAACGTAACTAAACGTAAATAACACTAACCCTAACTCTACGATAACCCTAACCCTAACTTAACCATAGCTTAACACTAACCCAGCCCAACCCTTCACCCTAATTTAAAACCTAACCCTAATTTAACCCTAACCCTAAGGCAACCCTAACTTAAACCTAACCCTAACCCTAATTCAACCCTAACCCTAACTTAAACCTAACCCTAATAAAACCCTAACCCTAACTTAAACCTAACCCTAATTCAACATTAACCCTAACACAACCATAACCCCAACCTAACCCTAATTCAACCCTAACACATGTACTTTATGACTAAATAGAGCACTTTTAGAAAAGCCTGTTCTATATTTGAAGTTTTTGATTTATTTTCATTACTGTTTGAAGAATCAAATGGACATTTGACATTAAATGTACAAAGCAAAAACAAAGTACAACCAGCAAAATCTACACCAAAAAACACAAATCATAAATACCAAACCATATTAAACATGTTTATATGGAGTGACAGGACACACTGCTGGTTAAAATCTGACAGTTTATCAAAGATGTGCTATTTGAAATAGTCCCACTGAACACTGTGTACTGGCACTAACCACACATTCAGAAATAATACATTCCTGTGAACAAGCTGAGATGAATAAAGCTGATTTATTCCCAAGAATTGATTTATTGAAAGATTTTTTATCAACATTTTATCTCTGTTAGAGATTTGGAAGTTTTGACTGAGTTTTCCAGGCTTTATGTTTTACTATTCCCAATAAAAAACATTGTAGTTTAATATTATAGATAATTATAGATGTGTAGTTCTATAATCATAAAATAATTAAATTAAATACTATTATTTAATTAATTAAATAATTAAATACTAGTTTTCTATCATGTATCAGACAGTCTGTGTTGGTAGGAGAATTTTAATAAAGTGCTTTTATTGACCACTGGTTTTAAATCAGACCAAAATCAATGATATACTTAATAGTAAAATGACTGACAGGGTTACCATAATCTGATGAATAATTAATGCCACAAGCTTTATAGGTTGTCTTAAGATAGTGCTTAAGCTAATGCTTGCTTTAGTGTCAACCACAAACTTTCAGTGCTGGAATTGATGAATCGACTCTTCAACCATTTGATTCAGTACGAATACAAGCCAAACTGAGGATAGTGCTAATAAAACAATGCCATGTTTATAAAGCTTCTACGAGCTACTTGCTTTAAAAAGTAACAACTTTTACCTTGTTACTGGGAAATTTTGTTAAACTGGTAGCAACGACGCTGCCCAACGCTGCTGGCACCCATGTTGTAGAGAAAACAGACACTGTAATAATTTTTAAACACTGTAAGCTATTTAAACGGGTAGCTAACTGTATGGCTTGATTACTTCCTACTTACAGTGTTCAGGTCACAGTGTGTGTATGTGGGGGTGTTAATGTGTGTAAATGTCTGACTGCACTTGACTATATGCGTCTGTGCTCCCTGCAGGTTGTGATTCATACTTTGCAGGAATTAGTCATTTTTTTGAGCGCAAGAAATGATGCTCGTTCCTATGACAACGGTTCATGTGGTGGGCAGACAGGACCACCCCCCCAGCACTCACACACACACATCCACACACTCTTTGAGATAAGAGTGCAGTCTGAATAGTGACGGAAGTAGCAGATTAGCGGTAACAGTTTTCAGAGCTCTAATTCATCACCAGCTGTTCAAACCAGCAGTAGAACCAGTGTTTAAGGCAATTTAGACACATTAGTCCTTTACAGACTTCGAGAGAAAGTGCTAAAAGACATAAAAACTTACTAAGCTTTGCACTGCATATGCTCAGCAAAATCAATGCCATAAATCAAATATAAACAACCACAAATCCTTGCTGGCCAGAAAAGGATTAGTAGTACAACAAAGTAAAGGCTGTTACATAAATAAAAGTCCAATATCAAAATGCAGTAACACAACATTGACAAATCTTCTTAATAAAGAAAACTGTCAAAATTTAAAATTATAGCTTTATTTATTTATCTGGTGGTGTAGACCAGGTTTATTATGAAATTTAGCCTTGTGGTATTGCCTTCTGATTTTCATTACTGATTATGATTTACTACAGTGTTGACTTTACTGTGCTTATTTTATAGGCCTGGTTTGACATCAACCATTACACTGGGTCACAAGCATTACATTTCAAAAGTCCACAAAGCTTTGTACAGATTGCAGAAACCAGATCATAGATTTTCACAAGTCAAGAATGTCATTTGATGACATTTTTAAATAACTTTAGGTCTTAGGATCAATCTTCTTCCCCTTAAAGCTTATCTGAGCGTCCAAAAAGGCAGAAATCAGATGGCGCTAAATCCAGACTATATGCTCTCTCTTAGTCTCTCAGACACGACCAATTACTACTCCTTTCGCCCTTACCATTACCAACAAGAATATAAAAGTGCAGTAACTTTTTGAAGATCCCTTGTATGTTGCTCAGAAAAAGGGTTGAAATAAAAACCCAACAACACACAACATAATGTCAAGCATAGTTAACACTGTCAGTGCCAGTGAAGCTAGTTTGGTATCATTGAAACCTGTGCTTTGCAGAGTGGATGGAATAATAAAAATAAATACATTTTCATCCTTTTTTAATTCCTAAACATAGGATGAAGTTGCAGCAGGACAATGACTCAAAAACTTCTGAGGTCCTGACCTTAACCATATCAAGACAGTACTGAAATTCAAGAAATTCAAGTTCTGGGAGTGGAGTCGAGTTTAAAAGGTGTTGAGTTTTAAGGTAGTTTTTCCAATAAGGATGTATTGAAAACCTGTTAATGTGTCCATGGTCCCGTAGAACTGTATATATTTTAAGCTAATGTAAAATAATGGGGTTGTTTTTGACACTTATAGACTGAAAATAACACAAATATAATATAAAAACACTGACATACAATTGAAAAACAGTTAAATACAATAAAACCTGCACTTTACCTTTCTTCTATAACCTGTACGTCACATTATAGTTCCAGTGCAATTGTAGTTCCAGTGCAATCCACCAAAAACACTGACCGCTGGTACATTAAAGGAAGTACAATATTGCGTAAATAAGAACCATTCCTTTAACCATTCCTTTAAAATGACACCGGAATCAAGATGAAGCGGTCACGGACTTCTGCATGAAGAATTTCCTGCTATTAATGGGACAGATCCTGAGCCTTTCCTGAGTCTTTAAGCCGAAGAGATGGTGGCACATTTGTGTGAGATTACACACACATTACAAAGCACAAAGCGTTCTGTTACACCCCACTTATAGCCAGTGACCTTAAATGTTTGGACATGGGACGCTTGAGATGCTGCTCGATTCCTGCCCTGAGGTATTGTATTTATTAAAACAATATGGGTTTTGGCATTCGTTTGATGTACAGATTAGCGGGACGTGCAGCTTTACTGTTTGAAGATAACTTGATATTAATTTGCATGGATTTCTTTAAGCTTAAATGTGTTAAAAGGGCGGGGTGAGTTCTGCCCTTAGGTGTATTGGAATCATAGGCAGCATGATTTCATTTTTAAGGTTTTGCCGGTTTGGAAAATGCCAGATGGGACATAAGGACAAAACACACAGTCCCAGTCACAGTAAGTCACATTTCACCCGGATACACTGGGCATGAGGCAGAAATACACCCTAAACAGGGCGCCAATCTAGTGGTAGTGGTTTGTTTTTTGGGGTGGAAGGAAACCAGAGTATCCAGAGGGACCAACAGAGAACCACAGGTTTACTGTACACACCTATCTTGCCACTGTGCTGCCTTGAGTGTCATGCACAAACAGATTTACTGCTTTGCCACTCTGTTTTTACAGCTTGTTGCTGAGCTCAATGTTCAATCCAATTTGCGGATATTTTTAAAGTGTCGCCAATGAGACAAACTGTTTATATGACAGTCAGAAGAGACTTGCAGACATGGTGGAGAAAAACAAATTCTCACTGTTAAACAACAGTAAACTGTTTAATTATACCTTAAATCTAGCATGACATTGTGAGAATAAATATAAGAATTTGCATTTCCAAGTTTGCATAATCCTGGAATTGCTTGTCGTGGCTTTGTAGCTCTTTAATTAACCCCTAAATGAAAAAAAACAATAAAGATTCATAAACCCACTTTATTCTTTTGCTGGATTTTTATCTTCTTGAGTGTCCAAATGATGACAACCACTGCCAGAGCTGTACTGGTTTGAAACATAAGTGCATTTCCATACAAAACTGCATGTAAATAAACTGTTGAATACTGTAAGTCAATACTATAAATATTGTGCATTGGTTTCACCCTTGCTGCTAGTGGCACAGGCAGCAGAAAATGGTTTTGCTGTGTATTATGGGAAAGCAGTGTTACCTACACCTAGGGGCAGTTTAAAGCAGTCTGTGCTCCTAAATGTAAGTCTGTGATCTATTAAGGATAGATGTCGCTAAGGTGTCATTGTCTCAGAAGGGCCACAGACTTGCAGTCGCCTCCTCAGAGAGTTTTTCACACAGGTGGATTCTCACTGATAGCCATTATGTACAAAGGACCCCTGCTATACCCTGTGTACCTCCACTGGAGCCTTGACCACACAGCAGGAGAAACCCTATTTAACCCCCCCCCCCCCCCCCTCCTTCAGACAGGGCCAGTTGTGTTTGTGCTGTATTAGCTTTATTAGAAACCATAAAAAAATTATGGTTGTGTCTGTTATTTATGAGCCTGAGATAGCGTAGCTTGCTAAAAGTGATTCTAACAGGTTAGTCAGATTGCCAACAAACTTCCAATTTACAACATTTTATGTACACTGAAGACCAGATTCATTCTAGAATGTTAAATTTCATTAATGAAGCAGGTAAGATCAGAACACATTTATCACGGCTAATTAACTAACAGAAACACAATGGTAGACTATTTCTAGCTGGTTTACTTTGCAAAGCAACACAAACTGATAACCCCGCTATGCCATGTGTACCTCCACTGGAGCCTTGACCTCACAGCAGGAGAAACCCTATTTGACCTTCCCCTCCCTCAGACAGGGTCAGTTGTGTTTGTTGGGCACTGCTGAGACTCGAGGACTTGAACTTTTCACTGTGATGGGTTAGCATATGAGACTGCTGTACTGTACTGTACTGCTGTATTAATGTATCATTGTACACAGATCATTCATATGGTTTAAAGTTACATGTCTGGGGCACTTTAAAAGTGGTGATGAGAGGAAGTGGAAATGGACAGGAATACATAAGGAAGTGGTTTTAGTGCCCTAGAGTGCTGAGCCAGTGGAGGATTGATACTTCTGACCTTGACAAGATTTATTGATTTTCAGACCAAAAAAAGAGAGAAAACTGATACCTGCCCTCTGAATCATTGATAAGCATGAGGTTGCTGACTCGGACTCTGACTCTCTCTCATGCTTTCAGATCCACGATCTTGTTCTCTGTTTTTCTGGGAGAAGAACCAAATCGCCTCTGCAGACACCCACACTTCCTGAACTCCAGGGCTACATGGCTACAGTTTCACCCCTTCTCATCCCTAACTTCCTTTCCTGATCCAGTTTTTGCTTCACAGTATGCCTCTGTGTGTGTGTGAGTGTGTGTGTAAGTCACATCAAGGTCAGCGTGCAGAAGCAAGGACCAACGAATAAACCCGAGCCTGGAGTAAACATTTATATTCATTAGCATTCTCATGCATTTGGATCTTGACACTGAAGGACACACACAATCCAGACCGCGATGTAAAAACGAGTCTCAGAGGACGTTCAACCCGCTACTTCCGCACAGCGAGAAAAAAACGAGAACAAATGCACACTCATTCATAAAGCCGCTCCTGTTAACAGAACCAGACTGGCACACATTTCCAGATTGCCAGATTTCCATAATCACTCGGCTATTGCATCATAATGGAATTTGTGCATCAAGTCGACAACTGTCGGTCTCAAATATGAGGAATCGTGCATGGAAACTTCTAATCCACCATCTCACCATCATTACCCAGTCAATACGAAACACATTGTGGTTTTTCTCCCTATTATCCCGGTGTCTATTATTTTTTTACTGTTATGACAATTACTTACTCCAAATACTAGCTTTATGATGCAGCATGTACAACCCCAAATGAGAATAAGTTGGGACAGTATGGAAAATGCGAATAAAATAAAAATGCAGTGTTGCTTACATTTACTTTGACTTTTATTTGATTGTAGACAGGATGAACCTGAAATATTTCATGTTTTATCTGCTCAACGTCATTTCATTTATTAATAAACATCCATTCCTGCATTTCAGACCTGCAACACATTCCAAAAAAGTTAAGACAGGGGCAATTTAGGGCTAGTAATGAGGTAAAAAAAACTAAATAATGATGTGATTCCAAACAGCATCCGGGAAAGGCTGAGTCTTTGATGAGCAAAGATGATCAGAGGATCTTCAGTTTGTCAACAAATACATGAAAAATAATTGAAATGTTTAAAAACAATGAACCTCAAAAAAAGATCGGAAGGGATTTGCATATTTCTCCCTCTACAGTGCATAATATCATTAAATGATTCAAGGAATCAGGAGGATTTTCAGTGCGTAAAGGTCAAGGGCGCAAGCTTAAGCTGATGGCCTGTGATCTTCGCTCCCTCAGACGGCACTGCATCAAGAACCGCCACTCAACAATAGCTGATATAACCACATGGGCGAGGGATTACTTTGGCAAACCTTTGTCGAGCACTACAATACAGTTACATGCACAAATGCCACTTAAATCTTTACTGTGCAAAAAAGAAGCCTTGTGTTAACCATGTCCATAAGCGGGGTTCGACTTCTCTGGGCTCGACTTCTCTGGGCTCGGAGGCCATCTAGGATGGACCATCACACAGTGGAAACGTGTATTGTGGTCAGATGAATCAGCATTCCAGGTCTTTTTTGGAAAAAATAGAAGAAAATATAGAAGACAAAAAGGACCATTCAGACTGTTATCAGCAACAAGTCCAAAATCCAGGGTCTGTCATGGTATGGGGCTGTGTCAGTGCCCTTGGCAAAGCTCATTAACACTTCTGTGATGGCAGCATTAATGCAGAAAAGTACATTGAGATCTTAGAGCAACATGTGCTGCCTTCAAGACGTCATCTTTTCCAGGGACATCCATGCATTTTTCAACAAGACAATGCAAAACCACATGCTGCACACATTACAAAGGCATGGCTGTGGAGGAAGAGGGTACGGGTACTAGACTGGTCTGCCTGCAGTCCCGACCTGTCCCCAATAGAGAATGTGACAAAGAACGGGACAAAATAAAAGCTGAAACACTAAATCACTTGGTCTCCTCGGTGCCAAAACGTCTTTTAAGTGTGGTAAAAAGGAATAGCAACATTACAACGTGGTAAATGCTTTACTGTCTCAACTTTTTTTGGAATGTGTTGTAGGTCTGAAATGAAGGAATGGATGTTTATTAATAAATGAAATGAAGTTGACCAGACAAAAGATGTAATATCTCAGGTTCATCCTGTCTGACATCAAATAAAAGTCAAAGTAAATGTAAGAAACTGTGTTTTTTTTATTATTATTATTTGCATTTTCCACTCTGTCCCAACTTTTTCTGATTTGGGGTTGTACATATGGTGTTACCCAGTTGTGGTCATATATCCACTAAATTGTTATATGTATCCACCCATCCGTGTGAACATGTTAGTAAAAAGCACACACACAGCTGGTAAACAAGCAGAACAAGACGGGTTAAAGCAGAATCGAGGAGTGTTAAGCAATTAGTGAAGCACAGG
Organism: Trichomycterus rosablanca; assembly: GCF_030014385.1. Classification (NCBI taxonomy): domain Eukaryota; kingdom Metazoa; phylum Chordata; class Actinopteri; order Siluriformes; family Trichomycteridae; genus Trichomycterus; species Trichomycterus rosablanca. Next base: position 34,341,783 of record NC_085994.1, on the reverse strand, counting down.
AAACAAGACATAGAACAGATTCCCTTCAAATCCCTCCTATTGAAGCACTTCTGAACAATTCATTTCTGAGGACCCACTTCGAAACCACCACAATGTCTCGCTCCGCAAACCAGGCCTCTTAATGAAGACCTGGCAGAGACAGGAACCCGGACGAGTGCTTACCTTTAATTCCGAACTTTGAGTTGCGGCCAAACTTGAGGACAACCACCATGAGAACAAAGCCAGTGAAAGTGACGATGGCAATTCCCACGACCACGTATACCTAAGGGACAGAACAGAGGGGGTTGAGATTACATTCCCACACTCGTACACTCTTAATGAGGATGTAGTACTGGATAATAAACACTACAGGATTTGTTAAGTGATTGGATGAAGATTGTTAAGAAAATCGTTGTGACATAGACGTGAAAATATTACTCACAGCAACTCGATCCTCAGGAGGTCCAAGGGGTGTGTCATCTATATGAAAAAATAAATGAATAAAACAATAAATTGATAGTGAGTAAATCTTTACATACAATGATGCTGTTTAATTGATGATTGGTCAGAAGCCGTTGATACATTATTCTCTCAAAACATTGCTGTTCTGATATATACTGTATACGATCAGGCTTAACATTATGACCACCTCTCTAATATTGTGTTGGTCCCCCTTTTGCTGCCAAAACAGCCCTGACCCATTGAGTCATGGACTCCAATAGACCCTTGAAGGTGTGCTGTGGTATCTGGTACCAATATGTCAGCAGGAGATCCTTTAACTCCTGTAAGTTGTGAGGTGGGGCCTCCATGGATCAGACTTGTTGGCATGGGCACCCTGGCAGGTCTGCGGCTATGCAGCCCCATACGCAACAAACTGTGATGCACTGTGTATTCTGACACCTTACTATCAGAACCAGCATTAACTTCTTCAGCAATCTGAGCTGCAAGCCTTCGCTCCCCATGTGCATCATTGAGCCTTGGCTGCACATGACCCTCTCGCCGGTTTACCACTGTTCCCTCCCTGGACCACTTTTGATAGATACTGACCACTGCCCACCGGGGAACACCCCACAAGAGCTGCAGTTTTGGAGATGCTCTGACCCAGTCATCTAGCCATCACAATTTGGCCCTCGCCCAAATCTAAACTGGCTTAAATCCTTACACTTGTCCATTTTTCCTGCTTCTAACATCAACTTTGAGGAAAAAATTTTCACTTGCTAACTAATATATCCCACCCACTAACAGCTGTGATAAAGAGGTAATCAGTGTTATTCAATTAATCTTTCATGTTTAAATATAAACAATATCTCAGGATTTAGGTGTTTTAAATGACAACAGTGACTCCGCCAGCATGAGGAAAATCATTCTCTGGTTTGATAAGACTACAGCTGAACTCTTTGGGCAGAGAAGTAAGAACCATGTCTGGCAATAAAACTGCACTTATTATTATGTGCTATCAGAGATAATATTTCTACTTTGGCTTTAGTTGAGGTTTTGTACTTTATTATATTGGTTTGTTTTTTAAACTGCAATAACACCAACGCATATGTGTAGTTGTGTGATTCATCCTTACCTGTTGTCGGGTCTTTAACCAGAAGCATTAACACAAAAACAGAAACAGCACACGTATACAATTTAATATCCACAAACACAATACAGAACATTTTTCATTCAAATATAATGTAATAAAAGTAAGCATCTACTCACCGTAGTACAGCGTATCTGTAGTTGTTGTATCTTTGGGACACAACAAACAAGAACGCACTTTTAGAAAATACAGAACTACAAAAGTAGTGATTCTATTACCATCATTATTATTTTTCCAAACATGTATTTAACCTAAAATTGTTAGCTGGCAAAGAGTCGGAGTCGGACTACACAAATGCAACAATGTTCCTTTCACATTAGCCTTGACACTACAGCTGTGCAATTATGATTGGGTTTGGAAGAATTAGGCTGTGGGAAAACAAACTTTCCGTGATGCCCTCTCCCAAACAAGCCTTGAAGTGCTAAGCCAACATAAGCTTCTATAAGTATCAGATAATATACTAGAAGGATATAATATACACTGATCAGCCATAACATTAAAACCACCACCTTGTTTCTACACTCACTGTCCATTTTATCAGCTCCACTTACCATATAGAAGCACTTTGTAGGTCTACAATTACTGACTAGTCCGTCTATTTCTCTACATACTGTTTTAGCCTGCTTTCACCCTGTTCTTCAATGGTCAGGACCCCCACATGACCATCACAGAGCAGGTATTATTTGTATGGTGGATCATTCTCAGCACTGCAGTGACAATGACATGGTGGTGGTGTGTTAGTGTGTGTTGTGCTGGTATTAGTGGATCAGACACAGCAGCGCTGCTGAAGTTTTTAAGTACTGTGTCCACTCACTGTCCACTCTATTAGACACTCCTACCTAGCTGGTCCACTTTGTAGACGTAAAAGTCAGAGACGATCGCTCATCTATTGCTGCTCTTTGAGTTGGTCATCTTCTAAACCTTCATCAGTGGTCACAGGCTGCTGCCCACGGGGCGCTGTTGGCTGGATATATTTTGGTTGGTGGACTATTCTCAGTCCAGCAGGGAAAGTGAGGTGTTTAAAAACTTATACCAGCACAACACACACTAACACACCACCACCATGTCAGTGTCACATGGTGGAATGATCCACCACCCAAATAATACCTGTTTTGTGGTGGTCCTGATCATTGAAGAACAGGATGAAAGGGGGCTAACAAAGCATGCAGGGAAACAGATGGACTACATTCAGTAATTGTAGAACTACAAAGTGCTTCTATATGGTAAGTGGAGCTGATAAAATGGACAGTGAGTGTAGAAACAAGGAGGTGGTTTTAATGTTATGGCTGATCGGTGTATAACTAAGGCCCTACCTACTATACACTCCCATTGGGGATGCATCATATTGATCATGTGCTAATTTGCAGTTACCCATCCTTCTAATAGGTCAAGTCAACCCAAATCATCTCTTGTACTCTTGTATTTAGTTTTTTTTTAATTAGTTGTGATTTTTTTTGTCATTGGGACAGTGGTAGCCTAGTGGGTAAAGCTACAATATGGCTATCAATCTAAAGGTTGAGGGTTTGAATCTTGGCCACTGTTGGGCCCTTGAGAAACGCCCTTAACCCTTTCAGCTTCATGGGCGCTGTACAGTGGCTGACCCTGCGCTCGCATGTGTAAAAAAAGAATTTCGTTGTACTGTAACCTGTATATGTACAGTATATATGACAATTAAAGCCATTCTAGTTGGTTGTGAGAGTAAACTTACCATTCCATGGGGTGTGCATGAAGTGGGCAAATATAGACTTCTTGTCCCTTCCGAAAGAGTTGCTCGCCAGCAGCGTGTACAAGCCATTGTTGATGTGTGTGGGATTATCAAGCTGCAGGCAGCCATGATATGCATGATCGGAATAGTCGTGGACCTTGGTGCTGATGAAGCTGCCCTCCATCAGCGGCTCACCCCGCAGCAACCAGCTGAGCTTTGGGCGGGGGTTTCCAGATACACTAAACGGGATGCACCAGTGGTGGTCAGCGATGGCATCCAGGAGCTTGCTGATTGTCGGAGGGACTGGAAGCACGTTCAGAAATAGATATATATATGTGGTGAGTAATACATTGTGGTACCTTCATTGAAAAAAATCTTAATCAGTTTTAATGCTACACTATAAAAATAATTTTTACTGCCAGCCAATCAAATTTAAGTAACTTTTAAAGATCTCCTTCTGGGGTTGCTTCATATTTGATGTGGCACAGGTTTCAACCCCCCCCCCCCCCCCCATATCTCAGACACAGCGAGGCTATCACCATTACGCCACATGAGCTCACTCTTACTAGCACTACTAATACTACTGAATAATGTCTAAACACAGTATTTGCACTGAACGGCCGGACTGGTACGTTTTAAACTCACAGAGTATGTCGAGCTGCACTGAGGCCTCGCCACCGCCTGCTATGTTTTCAGCATTGCAGCTGATTTTACACTCGTTGTCCAGGGAGGACAGATCAGCAAGTCTGAGTTCAACAGGGCCCAACTGTCCTGTACCTACAATCTGAGACAGAAAAAAGACAAAACTCTTGATATCTGTATCTTGTAAGCAAATTTTCAAACACATATATTTAGATTTGTAGTTTGGATAGATTACCTTGTGGCTGGAATTGAGTGCACAGATATCCCAGTAGAGATTGGGTGTGGGTGTTCCTGAGGCATTACAGCTTAACGTGACGTTCGAACCCGCCAGGAGAGTGATTTTTTGTGGCCTGAGGCTGACCGTTGGAACCACTGCAGAGCAAAAAAGACAATTAGAATGAGTCTACACGTTAATCACAACTTGTTTTTATCATGAGTATCATTTTAGGTCCTTTAATAAGGTCCTTGTCATAGCAGTAGTAGTAGGTGTAGGTGTACAGTAGGCAAATCAACTGATTTGACCAGCAATAATTATAATAATCATAACAATAATAATAATTTAATGTAGGTATTATAGCAGTGTGGTTGCTATATACTTATATTTCATATTAAATATACACCGACTAGGCATAACATTATGACTACTGACAGGTGAAGTGAATAACACTGGTTATCTCTTCATCACGTTACCTGTTAGTGGGTGAGATATATTAGGCAGCAAGTGAACTTAAAGTTGATGTGTTAGAAGCAGGAAAAAGCGTAAGGATTTGAGCGAGTTTGACAAGGGCCAATATGTGATGGCTAGACGACTGGGTCAGAGCATCTCCAAAACTGCAGCTCTTGTGGGGTGTTCCCAGTCTGCAGTGGTCAGTATCTATCAAAAGTGGTCCAAGGAAGGAACAATGGTAAACCGGCGACAGGGTCATGGGCGACCAAGATTCATTGATGCACGTGGGGAGAGAAGGCTGGCCCGTGTGGTCTGATCCAAATTGCTTTCTTTTACATCACGTGGATGGCCGGGTGCGTGTGCGTTCGCTTACATGGGGAACACATGGCACCAGGATGCACTATGGGAAAAAGGCAAGCCGACGGAGGCAGTGTGATGTTTTGGGCAATGTTCTGCTGGGAAACCTTGGGTCCTGCCATCCATGTGGATGTTACTTTGACATGTACCACCTACCTAAGCATTGTTGTAGACCATGGGACCAACACAATATTAGGAAGGTGGTCATAATGTTATGCCTAATCGATGTATATTTGTGTACATCTTGCTATATTTAGTATTTACCAGGACATTGTTTTAATTTCAAATGTAAATATAAATGTAGTTTTGTCTTATAATTGTCATGCATATTGATGATTTCCCCCCAAATTGTCAAACTCTGCCTTTGATCATGAGTAATCAGGTCTTTTTACTCTGTGATAAACAATCATTTGGATGATGAAACTGTTTTTACATTATTCTCCTGATCCTGTAACTCTTCACATGTATTGGAGTATTTCCAGTAAGTGAGGACAGGTGTGACAGTGATGACATCCAAGGTGATTTCCACTTCTGCCGTCAGGACTGTATGGGACTTTTCAGCAGAGCCGCAGCTAAAGGAGTGGTCAAGGTTACATCATAGATGTATTATTAGAAGCGGGGAGAGTGGTTAGCATTGATCCTTTTATTTATTTTCAGTAACCACTTTTATCCTGATTCGGGCGGGGATGAATCCTGAGCCTATCAAGGTAACACTGAGCATAGGGTGGGGAGAAAACCTGGGTTATACAGTTCAGAGCACTAAAGTCACTCGTTTATTCATTCTTATTTACATTTATATTTACATCTTCGGCATTCCCTACTCTAGTTTAAGTAGACAACAGTCCAAGGATACAAATCTGCTGAAACCCTGCTAGAACAAAGGTAATTTAGAAGGCCTTTTTAAAGATGTTATTGAAGTCATGTCAGTAATAAATAAGCTCAAATCTAATATTGTTAAAATCATAGAAATGCTTTCTTTTAATAATAAATAATATTTACTCAAGCATCCACTCACTTTCTTAACCGCTTATCCAATCAGTGTCGCGGGGGGTGGACCCAGGACCTTCTTGCTGTGAAGTGACAGTGCTACCCACCGAGCCACCATGCCACCCATAAATAATATTTAATAATAAACTATTCATGCTTTTATATAATCAAGGTTAGACTATTTATTGTACTGCTTTATTTATTTGAATAGGCAGAATGAAATGAATGAATAATAACTAGGAAATCAAATTAATACCAAATGTTTCTGTTAATGTCAGTTTAACCAGTGAATCCATAAACTTTCCTTTTTTCCTTTGCATTTTACTCTGGTTCCCTGCTATGATGTTATAAGCTGTGATGTTTGGGGTCTGGGTCCAGGTTGCCGTTCCCATTGCACTGATTGACGTCATGGGAATCTCCAGTGACCACACAGAGGCCTCATAATGTCTAGAAACTCAATATTAAACTTTAATCTACCACAGACTCGATACTAAAGAATAATGAGCTGAAGTTACTTTCACTGTGATTTTTATTTATCTATTAATCTATTGGTGTTCATTTATTTAATCTATGTTTAGCCAAGAACTGAATATTGGGGAAGGAGGGGTTCTACAACCTTACCGTCTTATAAACAACAGATGGGAACACTGACAGATCCCAACATTATACAAAGCTAGTGGAACATGTTTGAGGAAAGGGGGGACATTTTGAGCATATCTGAATACAATACACTAATATACTACAATTACAGCCCTGATCCAAACATACAATAGGCTGTCCAAAAAAGATAGGACCTCTGAGTCTGGTTCCTCTCAAAGTTTGATTTTTGAAGTTGTTTTTCTAGGGTTAGCGTGACTTTGCCTACAAATATTAGAAATGGGAATTCAAAGTACATTAGATACAATAAATATAAAACCTTAAAACATATACACCAATCAGGGATAACATTATGACCACCTTCCTAATACTGTGTTGGTCCCCCTTTTGCTGCCAAAACAGCCCTGACCCGTCGAGACATGGAGTCTGACATCTTTCTATCAGAACCAGCATTAACTTCTTCAGCAGTTTGAGCTACAGTAGCTCGTCTGTTGGATCAGACCACACGGGCCAGCCTTCACTCCCCACATGCATCAATGAGCCTTGGCCGCCATGACCCTGTTCCTTCCTGGACCACTTTTGATAGATACTGACCACTGCAGACTGGGAACCCCACAAGAGCTGCAGTTTTGGAGATGCTCTGACCCAGTCGTCTAACCATCACGATTTGGCCCTCATCAAACTCGCTCAAATCCTCATACTTGCCCAAAATGATAAAATGTTCACTTGCTGTCTAATACATCCCACCAACTAACAGGTGCTTATCAGTGTTATTCACTTATTCACCTGTCAGTGCTCATAATGTTATGCCTGGTCCATGTAAATAAATGTATGACTTTTCATTGAGTTTCTTTCTCTTTCATTAATTCATTGTCTGTTTGACACCGCTTTATCCTGGTCTGGGTCGTGGTGGGTGTGATTCATTGGGGGAAATGTAGGAAACACCCCAGACAGGTTGCCATACAGCCCATCACAGGCCAAACACACACACACACACACACACACACACACACACACACACACACACTAATGGACAAATCTTAATAGCTCCAGTTAGCCTGACTTCATGTCTTTGGATTTAAGGGAGGAAACCAGAGCACCCAGGGTGTTCAGGCCTATTGTACACCACATTTATATAATACTAGACTCCCTTCTGATTTTTATTTAAATGTTTTTCAGTAACACTGGAGTCTGGTCATACATTCACTGAAAACTCTTTTTAGCTTTAAAACCATCTACAATTTTCTCAAGTTGTGAGCCCATCACTATACTGACCAGCCCTTGGTCAAGCTAATTGCTCATGACACATGACCCAAGTTGTAAACCCCAGTGAATAAAAACAGCTTGTTGGGGTTGGTTATTGTCAATTTTTCTTCCTGCACTAGAAGAAGAAAACGGAGAGCGTTTGGGCACAAGCCAGCGAATGCCCATGAAACAGCGTCACTACTAAATGTCGCTTTGTTTTTGTATTCTGGGGATCCCCTCAGGATCATTCCCTTCTGCCACCCTTTCTTGACCTTTCCCTTTGCACTCATTTTCTGTCGGCCTCTTTTTCTCTAGGACGCTCTGTGCTGGAAATGCTTTAAATAGCCAACTCTGGATCAATACATATCAGAGTCTTTAGCCCCAGTTAGAGGTTTCAAGCAGAATGTCTCAGGAAATCAGACGTACCCTAACTACAAAAGTAAAGGAAATGTTTGAAATGTTTTTGGATTGTCCAGATTATTTATAACTGTCTGGGCTGGCAGAGGCTTATATGCTTCCTCTGAGGCATAATTCATATAAAATTTGACATTGCATTTTATTAAACATCTGCTCATGAAGCAGCATTGGACAGCTAAACAAGCTTGGAGAAGAACAATGCTGCATGCTCAATATCCTGCCAGACAGCTCCTAAACGTAACTTTAGATATTCACTATCTAATAATATTCACTAGTAGTTATCAGTCCTGGTCATGAACAACCTCTGTTCTGCATATTTAATGCTTAATCCTTTTGTTTGACTCCCATGTTAACTAGAAAGCATTAATAAATGGCTGATTAGTCAACTCAGGTGAGAAACGCAGGAGAAATTCACATTTTGGCATTTAGATGATGCCAAAGCCAGTACAACTAGGACTGAACACAATGAAAGCAACTGTGGGTTAAATGCCTTGTTAATGGCTCAATGGTGGCAACCTTGCAGTGGTGACTTTCCAATTTCTAGTCAAGCACATTAATTGAAGCTACCACTGCTCATAAAGTGCAGATCTGTGATTCCACAATTCAGCTAGAACCTGGTACGTCTGTTTACTAAACTCACCACAGTTGGGCAGAACGAGTTTGGAGAGAGGCTTCCTCTTTCCTTCATCTTCTACACACACAAGCTCGGCAGCCTCGGAATCATCTACTCTCCACTGCTTCATCCACATGTTCTTACAGACGCATTGCAGAGGGTTACCTGACAGCCCCCTGGAACACACATAATAATCAGTACTGCACGCTTGATTCATGCATTAAACAAAGACACAATCAGACCTAAAAAGCTTCTAATCTTTCATACAGTGCCAAATGCGCTAAGGCTGGCCCTGTAGAACAATTATTCTCGAAGGGGGAAAGGCTGTTAAGCATGAAACAAAGCAGTGGCCATTCAAATCCGCCTAGGTGACAAGCAGGTAACATTTTCATTCAGTATTACAGTCACTGCTGGGGAATTCCCGATTGCAGTTGAGGTGGGAATAATGCTGCTTACGCCTTCCTCCGACCCACACACAGCCCTTAGCGGAACCCCTTTTCACCCATGCATTTTGCATCCGGTGCCTCTCTATCTGCTAATCAGGGTCCTTACACAGCATTTGAAGATCCCACCCACATAGTCCGGTCATCCCACCCTGGCAGAAACATGTCTGCTGCAGGTCCGCTAGATGGTGCCCAGCCGACCGGTGGCAACGCCGAGTTTTGAACTGAGAAGTTATGGTGTGCTAGCGGAATATCCCACTGTGACAGGCTGGGTTCTTTCTGTGTGGAGTTTGCATGTTCTCCCCGTGTCTGTGTGGGTTTTCTCCGGGAGCTCCGGTTTCCACCCACAGTCCAAAGACATACAAGTGTCCATTACTGTGTTTGACATTAAAGACTTAAACTGATGAATCTTGTGTAACCAGTGATTACCTGTCCTGTCATGAATGTAACCAAAATCCTAATAAAATAAACATTCTATATTATTGTCAGAAATAAATAGCCACTGGAATGAAGATCATTGCATCTTGGAATGCTGTCTGGAGTGCTGTACAGAAAACAGCACAGTCACTCCGCTTACATGCTCTGATAGCAGCAGATAAAATTCTATTTCTCACAATAAAATAGTGTTTAAAGACAAGAATTGTGACTCACAGGTAGGAAATGTTTAGACGGTGAATAACCTTCCAGGACACTGATGACAGATTGTTGTCCTTGAGGTTCCTGCACAAGATATAACAAGTATCACTACTAGGGTTGCACATAGTCCACATTTTGAACACGTATAACTCTTATTTCATAACAAACAGCTTAAATCACTCATTATTGGCTTTATACTGAGGAAAATACTCTGGAGATGATATAGAAGCACTCACAGGTACTGTAATTTGCTATTGTATTCAAATGCCTTTCGTGACACATATGTGAGCCTCGTGTTGGTTACTGTCCTGTTAAAGGAAACAAACAAAAAAACAATGAAGACCAACATCTGATGATGTGTACACAAGCAGAGTTTTAAATTAATCCATTTTACTCACAGATTTCTGAGGTTGCGGTAGAAGATCAGGTCTTTATCATTGATGGCGGTGAAGCTGCTCTGGTTAGCAATGAATCTGCCAATCACACACACACATACACACACGCTTAAACAGATGTAGGGATACATACTTTATATGGACAAAAGTACTGAGCGTATTGTTTCAGCCATATCAATTGCTAACAGGTGTAATAAATCAATTATATAAAGGAAATTATATGCTTCCAATTATGCAGCAACAGTTTAGGGAAGGCCCTTCCTTGTCCCAGTATGACTGTGCCCGTATGCACATGGCAAGGTCTATAAAGACATTAAGAAATACTTGGTTTAAACAAACTCCAGTGGCCTGCACAGAGCTCTGACCTCAGCCCCACTGCAGCTTTGGAATGAACTGGAACATCCATCCAGGCTTTCTTGACCAACATCAGTGCCCAGCCATACAAATTCGCTTTTCACTAAATGGGCAGAAATTCCCAAAGACACAAAGTCTTGTGAGAGAGTTATAGCTAAAAAGATCACATAGGGGTCACACTATTTTAACACCAATTGCTTTTGAAAGCTCAGGTGTCCAAATACCTCTTGCCATATAGTGTCATTATAGACAAAAACAACTCTGTTATATCTATGCTACATTGTTGTTATTAGGAAAGGGTAAAAAGGAGCCTATCCCAGCTTTTCAATGGGCAAGGCACACAGTAACACCCTGCCAGTCCATCACAGGGCAGACACACATACACACACCCATTCACCTATATGGCAATTCGGTGTCTCCAATTAACCTGACTGCATGTTTTTGGACTGTGGTAAGAAACCGGAGCTCCCGAAGGAAACCCAGGCAGACATGTGGAGAACATGCAAACTCCACACAGGACCTTTCTTGCTGTGAGGCAACAGTGCTACCCACCGAGCCACTGAAAGTCAGTTTCTTGTCAGATCAAAACCACATTTACTGTAGCACATAGGAAAATAAAGAATACATGTATTTTATAGTGATATATTACTTTTATTAAACACGTTATAAATTACTGACTAAAGCTTTATTATTTGACCACAAACGTTCCACTAAGTAACATTGCATTTTCTTTATTTCAAAGAGCTAATTTAAAACATTTGCAAATAATACTGCAGTCAAGGGGTTTACTTTATTAAGTAAACTAAAAAACATAGCGAGGTTACATCAGAAATTATGTTTATTACAATTACTCTTGTTGTAAACGTGTACATTTAAATCATGGCTGTTTTATGAGTAAAATAAAAATGTATATTCATGAATATGAATCAAATGTACACTGTACTATAAAAACTAATTTTCTTTACTATTAACTAAACAACTGTGTTGTTCATAATCCAGATATGTGACAGTCAAGAGTGATTATATGACACTTCTAGGATAATGAATGGGATTATTTTATTCTCATAACACTACTATAAATTTTTATACCCTCCTCCATACACCAAATGAAGAGAATTAAGGATGTCAGAAACATTTAATTAAGCAATGAAAAAATATGTTTTATTTAACAACATACTGTATCACTAACATAACAGTGCTGCAAATTTATTTAAATTTATTTAAACTACATGTTCAGTTACTTATTACATTAGTTGTGAAGATCTACATTTTATTAGGAACATAATACAAATACTGAGTACATTTTGTAGCATGGATTCCACAAGGTTCTTTGAAATTTTGATACATATTGACATGATTGTATCACTGGGACAGTGGTAGCCTAGTGGGTAGAGCTTTGGGCTATCAGCTGAAAGGCTGAGAGTTCGAATCCCAGCTCTGCCATGCAGTCACTGTTGGGCCCTTGAGCAAGGCCCTTAAACCTCTCTGCTCCAGGGTGCCGTACAATGGCTGACCCTGCGCTCTGACCCCAGCTTCCAAACGCAAAGAAAGAATTTTGCTGTACTGTATATGTATATATGAAAAATAAAGGCATTCTTCTATTCTATATAATTGCTGCAGATTTGATGCAGTGAATCTTCCATTTTACAGCATCCAAAAGGTCTTCGACTAGATTTAGATTTGGTGACTGGGAAGGCCATAAAAACATAATCAGAAACAATACTAACATGACCTATGGCATTTAAACATTTGCCAAGAAAACAACAAGAAATTTCTGTCTGAGGAACTAATTCTCAATCCATGTTTTGTACCATTCAGACTGATGCATGTTCAAACACCAGACTAGTCCTGGTAGCAACATCTTCACAACTTTCTGAGAAAATCTGATCTATTTAAAAAACAAAACAATAGAGCAGAGATCAAGACCTGCTATTGTTAAAGGTCTATTTAAACTTGGACTAATGTAACTGGTTTAGCCTTTAATGCAAAGCTAAGAGGCTGTGCATGTAATATATAATAAATATAATATACAGTGAAGGTATGTGGACATTTCTACTAATTACTGGGTTTAAGTGTTTCAGCCACACCTATTGCCAACAGGTGTGTAAAAACAATAATCTAAAATTAATTATATGTATCCAACTCTGTGAAATACCCCTCCTATTTCCACATGACAGGGTTCATAAAACATAGTGTAGAGTCTGGTCCATTACCTCACCCCCACTAAACACTTTTAAGATGAATTGGAATGACAATTGCAAAACAAGCCTTCTCGTTCAACATCAGAATTCAACCTAGGATGTGCTGTGTTCTGGAGAGCCTCTTTAAAATAGTTTAGGCTGTCATAACCATACAGTGAGGTGGACTTCTTGTTAATGTCCATGGGTTTGGTATGTCATGTTCAAAAAGCTCATGGTCTGATGTCCTCATACTTTGGCCGTACAATGTAGCCACTTATTCCAGCTTTAATGTGTTCAATACACTGAATGAATATAAAAATAATACTATTAATACTATGTACAATGAAATAAAGTCAAAATAAATGTTTTCATTCACATTTTCCAACTTTTTTTATATTGGGGTTATAGAAGGCTGGTGGCTGGTTCTGAACACATTTTGCTGGTTTCCTACCATGTTTAAATGTTATGACACAAGTTAAATGGTCTATTTTATAAGGCATTTTCTTACTTAATTTTTTTTATTCAACACTTAATTTTATATGTACCACAATAAACTACTGAATCTTTTCTTACCACAAACACCTTTCTAGCTAATATGGACAGTGAAAATGATTCTACAATTCTTTGTGGTGGGTTTTTAAGGTTGTTTAAGAATAAACCGCTCTGCCCAAACCACTGGAGAATTTTTCTTATGAAGTAGATTAGGATGACCCTGTTTCATTTCACAAAGAAGCATTTAATGGGTTATTGTTTAACTTTTTTGTTGGCGTCACAATGAATAAAAAACCAAATTCCCATGACAAATAACTTCCTAGATAAACATGCGGTGAGGGAAATTTTGTTCAGTTGTACTAAAATGGATATAAAACAATCACTGGTTCTTCTATGCCATTACATATTTATTTATATGAGTCTATACACATTTCAGTGGTATTGAAAATAGGTAAACGCTAGGATTAATTCTGTGTAAAAAATTTACATACATGATATGAAGATCATTAAGCTAGACAGCCTATTACATACTATGTAACTGTTTTTGTATACATTATTTCTGTTTTTTCTTAGAAGAGAATATGTGGTTGTTCGTTGGTGGTGCCTGACTCAGGTATGCACCATAAAAATGGTATGATTCAAAATACCCCTTCTGATTCCCTAACAAACACTTTGTGTTGGTACCATTTAAAAAGATCATTAGCGACTCAATGGCATCACTAACTATTTATTCTTTATTTAATTGCACATGTGCATTTAAGATCAGGTAAATGGTTGGGACATTTTATAAATATTTTAAACACGATCTTAAAAAATAAAGATTATATTATATATGAATTAGAATTGCCTTTTGGTTCCTCAAAGAAAATTTGAATGAATTGTCTACCCATTTATTATCAGATAAGGTAAACATACATGGTAAAAATGTTTGTGGAATAACGATGTATAAACAAAGCTGTATATAAGGCTACATATATTGTGAGCAATTATATTGTATATTGTAACATAACAGTTAAGATTATATATATATATATATATATATGTGTGTGTGTATATAATATAAAATTATAATAGTAACACAATATTATTCCTGTTTACACACAGGTCTTTGATATGAGTACAGGGTGTTATTAAAACATACCAATCTTATGCTTGCTGAGGGTTTTGAAGCATTCTTTAAGAAGAATAAATGTTTACCTTTTAGAATTAGGAAAGAAAGTGGATTTTGAATGAATTGTCCAGCCATTTATTACACACAGGTCTTTGATATGAGTTCAGGGTGTTATTAAGACATACCAGTGTTATGTTTGCTGAGGGTTTTCAAGCGCTCTTCAAGAATAAATGTTTACCTTTCAGAATTAGAAAAGGGAGTGGATTAAAATTGGTCCCCCAAAGAAAATTTAAATGAATTGTCTAGCCATTTATTATCAGATAAACAGGTAAAGGTAAACATACAAGGTAAAATGTTTTCTTTAATTATTTGTGGAATAAAGATGTATAAACAAAGCTGTATATGAGGCTACATACAGTATATTGTGAGCAATTACAATTATACTGTAATATAACAGTTAGGATTATATACCTGTATATAATATACAATTCTAATAGTAACACAATATTTGTCCTGTTTACACTCTGGTCTTTGATATGAGTTCAGGGTGTTATTAAGACATACCAGTGTTATGCTTGCTGAGGGTTTTGAAGCATTCTTTAAGAAGAATACATTTTTACCTTTCAGAATTAGGGAAGAAAGTGGATTAGAATTTCCTTTTGGTCCCCCAAAGAAAATTTAAATGAATCGTCTAGCCATTTATTATCAGATAAATAGGTAAAGGTAAACAAGGTAAAATGTTTTCTTTAATTATTTGTGGAATGAAGATGCTGTATATGAGGCTACATATAGAGTGAGCAAGAACATTTTCTATTTGAATAATGGTGTAAATAATCAATGGTTAGTTATCATTATATATTTTATCCTTCTCACAATATCTGACTATAATTAGACTAAGGTGAGTTTATTATAATGAAGTAAACAGGCGCACTTACATGTCGGTGATGTTCTCCATCTCAGGTTCGCTCAGTATAGGTAAAACAGCGATGTCGTGCTCTGAGTCAGTGCAGTAGAGACGGGAATTGGCGCAAGTACAGCCGTAAGGACACGACTCACCGGTCCGCCAGAGCATCAGCGCCAGCACCAGCACGCACACCAGCTGCCAGCCCGCCATGCCGAACCGGGCGACGGTGCGCAGCAGGTTCATCCCGCTTCCCCCGCCGCCAGATTTCAGCGCTCAGTCCGGATAGCGGCGGCTGTCCAGTACAGGTACTGCGCTCTCTCTGCTTTCTGGATGCGCGTAAATGAAGATCGGGCTAAAAGAATGGTTCTGTCGTCCTGTGGTTTTCGGTTGTCTGTTAGACAGTAGGACGTTGACCCCGGTGAGAGGCGCAAGACATACCGATCAGATCCCGGGAGCGCCACAGAGTCGCGTGTGCGCGCGTCGGGAAGAAGCGCGGCTGGCGGGGGCGCGGAGGCGCTGAAGGGGCGGAGACGCTGGAGGAGCAGAGAGGAGAGACAGCATATCATTACAGCACGTTATCCATCCATCCATTCTGCACCCTGCACTACAGAGCAGCAACAGATCCACTGGGTGAGCAGGTGGAGATCACATTTGTATGATGTAAATTGCAGATCTTTAGGCTGGAAATGCTCACCGTTGTTTATTTATTCATGTTCACTGACTGTTTCATTCATGCACCACGTGGAGACACAGGGGGGTCATTTGGACTTGATTTGTATACTTTTACACAGAGTTGTCACAGACCATTTATCAAGTATGCAAAAAATAAATAAATTTGGGCCCCCTCAACAAATGTCATATACATATATAAATGTCTAGATATATATATATATATTGTTTATAGGCATGCTTTATTCCATATATATCAGTATTTGCTATATATTTCCTGTTTGGCTTACATGCATAATACGTGCAGCCAATGGGGGGATAATAAGGTGGATGGTTAAGTTCATGTCATAGAGGGGCCCCCCTCTGCCATGGGCCCCAGTGCACCTGCCCCCCCTGTAGTTACGCCACTGGTGGCACCCTTTCCAAAGTTTATTGTGCCAAGTCAAGGCCGTATTGTCACAATATAACATTCAGGTAAGCTCAAAATGCCCCCAATGTACTGATGTAAAATGTTACTTTCTAGCTCTCTTAAGAAAGAACCCGGGGCGGCACGGTGGCTAAGTGGGTAGCACTGCCGCCTCACAGCAAGAAGGTCCTGGGTTCGATCCCCAGGCGGGGCGGTCCGGGTCCTTTCTGTGTGCAGTTTGCATGTTCTCCCCGTGTCTGCGTGGGTTTACTCCGGGTGCTCCGGTTTCCTCCCACAGTCCAAAGACGTGCAAGTGAGGTGAATTGGAGATGCTAAATTGTCCATGACTGTGTTCAATATAACCTTGTGAACTGATTAACCTTGTGTGAAGATAAACTACCGTTTCCTGTCATGAATGTAACCAAAAGTGTTAAAACATGACGTTAAAATCCTAATAAACAAATAAACGAAGAAAGAACCCAATTAATGTCTAAGGCCGTGTTTTCAAATTGTACTACACCCACCACCAGTCTGACCACCAAGTGAAAGTAAACAAATTACAAAAACCACACATCCAAAAACTGGTATGACTTCTATCACCCAGGAAATTGTGCTACTCAAGATGTGTCAGTACTTGGACAATGTTTGTGGTTTGCATAGCCTAATCAACCTAGGTTCAATCCCCACCTCACTTACTGTCTGTATGAAGTCTGACATGTTCCCATCATTTGATGGTTTCCTTTTACATTATTATACTTAGTATTTTAAGGATATTCTTTAGACCTCCCCTACCAAATCCCTGACCAGTGTATTGTGCATGACAGTCCCTACAGCTGACTGCTATTTAAAGTTCATTAATTTATTTCCCAAATTAAGTTTAGAGGATCATTGGCATTTTTAAAATGTAAATTATTTGAGGAATGGTCAAGAACACTGGACAGATGGACAGAAATTCACATTTACTAGGTCTGACAAACTTGCAATAACATAAAGGCCATTCCCACATATTTGCCAGAGTGTATACCTTAGCAAGGGGTGTGGCTAAAACACCTGAATTTAATAATAAGGAGGGGTGTATATGTATGTCTGGCCATATATACTGTATGTACAGCACTACACTGAAATCATAGCCCACAAAGTGAGAAGTAAGGCAGTCTAAGGGGTGGTGATGCACTCAGCTGGATCTCAGTTGGTTCTCCAGGTTCAAGTCTTATCAAGGCCAAGGGCCTGGCAAGGCACTCAACACACACAATTGCCCATGTGTGAGGAAGAAAAGGACTCCTACTCTTGAGGTGCCAACACAAGCATTATTGAGAGAAGAGAAGTCAATAGAAATATGCTGCTGATGTGGTATGAGAACCTGTGAGTCTTCTTGGCTAGAGTAGTTGACTAGAAAGCAGCAACGGTCTACAAAGTAGCATGCCATTATAACAGCTAAAAGTCTGTACACACAATCTCCGAATGAAAGCTCGTAACACATGGTAAGCTAAAATCAAGCATAATGTCTAGTAGCCATCCATGTATGTGGGATGAGAAAGGACTAAATACAACTGGCCATTTCATTAGCTGAGAAGTGACTAATGGAAAACCATTAAAGGAAATAGAAGCCTCTGCTAGTCCTCTGCTACCATCTACTGGTTTCTGCTAACACCAGTGGCGAAATACCAGTAATGAACTAGGTCAGAAAGCCAATTTCACTTATGAACGGAATTGATGTAATTGATGTTTTCATGACTGTGCAAACAGCTTCAAATTAAATAACAGTGAATAGAATGAAGGTGTGCTAAGAACTTTAGAATATCAGACTTTTTTTTTTAAAGAAAGAAATATTAACTGTTTGTAAAAAAAATCTCCTGCAACATCAATAGCATCTTTGTTGACTTCATGTGGGGTCTTAAGCTCAACTTTAATAACCACTAAACTAGCTTAACTGAACTAAGAACACTAAGACAGTGAAATCAGATTAGTTTTAACACTAAACAGACTTAAATCTGACACATTTCCAATGTAATTCTTACACCAAAAGTATACTCATGGAAAACTAAGGTATTCATAGATGAAACAAGGTCTGAAAATTGAAGAATTGCTAAATATTGTAGACAAATAACATTCAACCAACCAGTAGAATAAGAAACCCTAGAAATAAACACCCAACTGTATTTACCATATGCTGCTTTCTCTGACTTATAATACATTTGCTTTCATCTCATCGTTTTATTAATAGTGTGTTGTATTCTCCATATACATATTTTTACTTTGGTTCTCCAGGTTCAAGTCTTATCAGGGCCATTGGCCTGCCAAGGCACTCAACACATACAATTGCCCATGTGTGAGGAAGAAAAGGACTCCTCCTCTTGAGGTGCCAACACAAGCAATACTGCTTTCTCTGACTTATAATACATTTGCTTTCATCTCATCATTTTATTAATGATGTGATGTGTTCTCCATATACAGTGTATCACAAAAGTGAGTACACCCCTCACATTTCTGCAGATATTTAAGTATATCTTTTCATGGGACAACACTGACAAAATGACACTTTGACACAATGAAAAGTAGTCTGTGTGCAGCTTATATAACAGTGTAAATTTATTCTTCCCTCAAAATAACTCAATATACAGCCATTAATGTCTAAACCACCGGCAACAAAAGTGAGTACACCCCTTAGTGAAAGTTCCTGAAGTGTCAATATTTTGTGTGGCCATCATTATTTCCCAGAACTGCCTTAACTCTCCTGGGCATGGAGTTTACCAGAGCTTCACAGGTTGCCACTGGAATGCTTTTCCACTCCTCCATGACGACATCACGGAGCCGGCGGATATTCGAGACTTTGCGCTCCTCCACCTTCCGCTTGAGGATGCCCCAAAGATGTTCTATTGGGTTTAGGTCTGGAGACATGCTTGGCCAGTCCATAACCTTTACCCTCAGCCTCTTCAATAAAGCAGTGGTCGTCTTAGAGGTGTGTTTGGGGTCATTATCATGCTGGAACACTGCCCTGCGACCCAGTTTCCGGAGGGAGGGGATCATGCTCTGCTTCAGTATTTCACAGTACATATTGGAGTTCATGTGTCCCTCAATGAAATGTAACTCCCCAACACCTGCTGCACTCATGCAGCCCCAGACCATGGCATTCCCACCACCATGCTTGACTGTAGGCATGACACACTTATCTTTGTACTCCTCACCTGATTGCCGCCACACATGCTTGAGACCATCTGAACCAAACAAATTAATCTTGGTCTCATCAGACCATAGGACATGGTTCCAGTAATCCATGTCCTTTGTTGACATGTCTTCAGCAAACTGTTTGCGGGCTTTCTTGTGTAGAGACTTCAGAAGAGGCTTCCTTCTGGGGTGACAGCCATGCAGACCAATTTGATGTAGTGTGCGGTGTATGGTCTGAGCACTGACAGGCTGACCCCCCACCTTTTCAATCTCTGCAGCAATGCTGACAGCACTCCTGCGCCTATCTTTCAAAGACAGCAGTTGGATGTGACGCTGAGCACGTGCACTCAGCTTCTTTGGACGACCAACGTGATGTCTGTTCTGAGTGGACCCTGCTCTTTTAAAACGCTGGATGATCTTGGCCACTGTGCTGCAGCTCAGTTTCAGGGTGTTGGCAATCTTCTTGTAGCCTTGGCCATCTTCATGTAGCACAACAATTCGTCTTTTAAGATCCTCAGAGAGTTCTTTGCCATGAGGTGCCATGTTGGAACTTTCAGTGACCAGTATGAGAGAGTGTGAGAGCTGTACTACTAAATTGAACACACCTGCTCCCTATGCACACCTGAGACCTAGTAACACTAACAAATCACATGACATTTTGGAGGGAAAATGACAAGCAGTGCTCAATTTGGACATTTAGGGGTGTAGTCTCTTAGGGGTGTACTCACTTTAGTTGCCGGTGGTTTAGACATTAATGGCTGTATATTGAGTTATTTTGAGGGAAGAATAAATTTACACTGTTATATAAGCTGCACACAGACTACTTTTCATTGTGTCAAAGTGTCATTTTGTCAGTGTTGTCCCATGAAAAGATATACTTAAATATCTGCAGAAATGTGAGGGGTGTACTCACTTTTGTGATACACTGTACATATTTTTAGTTGGTTCTCCAGGTTCAAGTCTTATCAGTTGTGTTCTCCATATACATGTTTTTACTTTGTGTGCAATAATAAGAACAATTTAATACTGTCCACTGCACCTTCTAACTGCATTTAATACAATAATTAATTTGAATAACAGCAATTAGGTTATAATTATGACAAGCAAATGCATTCATTGCATTATGCATTAGCATTCAACGTCCTTTAAGGGTTTGATTTGTCAGCATTTTAAACATACAATTATAGTTAACTCCTTAAGATTGACAAAAAGTACTGGTATTATTTTGTGATGAGAGAAAAAAACTTTTAATGAGAGTAAAATTGTTTGAGTTGAGTTTACTACACTAATTGTTAGATTTTTTTTTTTAATGAGGCACAATTTGGCTTAATTTATATTGTTATTTTTTATCATCATTATACTGTACTTGCTCAGTGATACATACAGTATAACCTGCAACAAATTTTTTTTTAACTGTGCCTTATGCAGCTCATAATAAAAAGGATTAAACCAAATGTGTTATTTAAAATGATTCCTTACAAAACTCAATAAAACCATCTATAAGAATTAAAATACTGCATTTATTTCTGTAACATTCAAATCATATAAACAATATAACAAGAATACAGTCTTGCTAAATACAGGTAGCTTTCATTAAAAACATTTTAGGACAGACACACATAAAACTTATGTACATTTAGCATATTTTGGGTAGCAGTATGAACCCGGGTGATCGGTCCAAGTGTCTTTTTACAAAAACATGTATAAATCAGTTTGTGCTGTTACAAAAGTGGAATTTTAGTGTTGAAATAAAAATGAGGTGTTTACATTAAACAGTTTTAGCCTATAAGGTCTGGTCAGTTAACTAAGTAACACTCGGGTGGTGCATCAGTAAATGATGCTAGCCCACTACTAGCTGGGAACCAGGGTTTGAATTTGGAGAGTAACCCCCTGACCAAGATAAAGCGGTAGTGAGGCAAGAAAATGAATGAATGCATTAGAATGATAAAAATCCATTCCACTGATTAAGTTGATGAGATTGTAAATGAAAATACAATTCACCAAATGTATAAGAAGTATTTACAAAGTGCTTGGGTGGTGCAGCGATCTATAATAGTAGGCCGCCACCTCTGAAATCCAGGTTCAAATCTCAGCTGTGCTATAGACTAGCCAGGCATCCACAGAGACATGACTAACTAGGTCTGAGAGGGGGATGACTGAAGCTCTGTGATAGATTGGCCCCCTGTTCACCCAGTGTTTCCCAGTGGAACCAAGCATGCCCTGACCCTGACCAGGTTAAAGCGGTTGAGAAAAATGAAATAATGAATAACTAACTGACTCAGCTAACTTTTATTGGTTAACAGCACCAAACAGAGATGTGCTGAAACAATACTAGCAAATCAGATCTGATCGTGTATCAAATCCGATTTAACATTTAACTGATTTTGTAATCAAAGGATGGATGTATTTTTATGTCAGTGTGTGCAATGTTAACTGACAGCATAAATATATTAACTTACAAAAACATATTGCCTAAAATGTATTTACACAATATTAGATATCTGTACTTACTCAGAGCTCTGATATCAGAAATGATAAAACATTCAAAATATCAATAACATTTTAAGCAAATGGTTCGAACCGCAGTTTAAGTAAACTTTCTCTCAGTTACCCTCCTCTGCAGTTCACAGCACTCTCTGTCAGTAAGAGGCTCAGCTCCAAGTACAGTTCCCGAGCCATCCGGATCTAACCTCACACTTATCACACAACACATATCCACCAGCTCCCTCTGACACTTCTGTATCCCAGCATCCACCAGTCCACGTTTCGTTGGATCTTTCCTTAGCACCCGGGACTCAGATGCTGAAAAGCCGATCAGATTTTCTAGCAATGTGTCACTTAGATCAACATCCAGATATCCAGTCCCATCTGATATGGTAGCCCTTAGTTTCCATTCCCCTCCACTACTGCGTAAGTTGCCCAGTAAGGTGACAATGAAAGCTTGAATTCGTACAACTTGAGCACTAGGAGGTGGCCAAATTCCAGCCTGCAAAATGCTCAGGTAGTTAAGGATTGAGGTGTTTGGTTTGACAATGTTGCTGCGCTTCGGTGGAGAATTGTGTGCTCTAGGAGGCTCATATCTGGCCATCTTTGGTACTGAGGATGACAAGGAGTCGTCTGCAATGGCAACAACGTTTGATGATGCTAGATAGGATTGGTCAATCTGTCTGTCTGGTCTTGGTAGGCGTGGAACATCCTGTTGAATGGTTTCTTGTTCCATGGCTTCACTGCTGGATAAGTGGTCTGGATCTGTAGGTGACAGGATACTATCCAACTCCTCCATCGGAATGTCATCAAAATCCTCCAGGTGGTCGTTAAAGTCATCTGAAAAAGCAGCATGATTGTTGCCATGATTAGAAACATTTTCTAAATCCTTCGGTTGGTCGTTGATATCATCTGGAAGAACATCAAAGTCCTCTGGATCGTTAAAGTCATCAAAGGCGTCAGGTATATCGTCAAAGTTCTCATCAGGAACCTCAATGGCATTCGCTTCACTCTGTCTGGAAATAAAAGCGCTTGATCTTGAGTTCTCTGATTGATTAGTCTGGGTCAGTTCATTCCTTGCAACAATTTGTGAATTCAGGCTGTCATACCCACTGTCCAGAGTTCCCTCAATCCTGCCCCCTGGACGGACCTCCTGGTCTTCTGCCTCTGCTTCATGCTGACGGTCTTCCTCAGGCAGTCCTAGAGTCCTACAAAGCACCCTGCTCTGAGAATGCCTTCCTATCAACTGTTCAACCTCTCCACCAAGAACATTTACATTCTCTGGCTTCAGAAGCAGGACCCCCAAGCGGACCACCACCCTTCCCTTCACTTCTAGCTTGGTGCCTGGGGGCAGGTTAGCATTTAGGGCTGGGATGGGCCGGTATTCCATGCCCTCTAAATTCTGCACACCATCAGTAAGCTGCAGCATCAGCATGCGAGTAGGCTTTGCCTCCCAAGGTTTCTGAGTAGCCTGAGTAACAGCCGTGACTTCTTCATTGGTGCAATCGGAACCACGGAGACGTTGTAGCTGAGAGTAAGCTGGCTGGCTAACATCCAGGAGCGAGTCCAATTGGAGGCAGTAACAGCCATTGAGCTCTGTCTTCTGAGCCTCTGAGATCCTAGCTGGCAGGACAGGGTGAACAAGGTCTCTAAGGTCTGTAAGAAGCCACTGATCAAGGACTTGCTTATTGAGCTGATTTTGAGGCAAGGCCACGCTACCTGCTTCTTCTGTTACCCATTCAATACATGCATCCAGCCATGTTTGAGGAACCTGTATTGGCCATGTGGAGTGTAGCCAGGTCTGAGTGACTTGGTTAATGTTAACCACTGGCATTGTCTTCTGATCCTGTGATGCAGCTCAGTTCTAAACATACAAGAAATCCTGTTACAAACAAATTTAGGCTGTAGTCTTCTAACTAATTAATTAAAAATACACAATGGACTGAGCAATATGATAAAAGATACATACAGCACACCTAACATTTGGTTATTTACTGGATATGGACACATGACCATGATCTTGGTGGACATCCCGTTCTAAAACAATAGTAAGTAATATGAAGGGCTTTTTTTTATTTCTTAACTTTTAAGCCAATGGTAATGTAAAGCTCACTTGACTTTGAACTGTGATACTTCTTTCTGACCTTTCCAAATCACTGTGCCATATACATCGATCAACCATAACATTAAAACCACCTCCTTGTTTCTACACTCACTGTCCATTTTATCAGCTCCACTTACCATATAGGAGCACATTGTAGTTCTACAATTACTGACTGTAGTCAATCTGTTTCTCTACATACCTTTTTAGCCTGCTTTCACCCTGTTCTTTAATGGTCAGGACTCTCCCAGGACCACCACAGAGCAGGTATTATTTAGGTGGTGGATCATTCTCAGCACTGCAGTGACACTGACATGGTGGTGGTGTGTTAGTGTGTGTGCTGAGAATGATCCACCACCAAAATAATACCTACTCTGTGGTGGTCCTGACCATTG
Organism: Trichomycterus rosablanca; assembly: GCF_030014385.1. Lineage (NCBI taxonomy): Eukaryota > Metazoa > Chordata > Actinopteri > Siluriformes > Trichomycteridae > Trichomycterus > Trichomycterus rosablanca. The sequence continues at coordinate 34,317,251 of NC_085994.1, read as the reverse complement.
AAGAACAGCATGAAAGGGGGCTAACAAAGCATGCAGAGAAACAGATGGACTACAGTCAGTAATTGTAGAACTACAAAGTGTTTCTATGTGGTAAGTGAAGCTGATAAAATGGACAGTGAGTGTAGAAACAAGTACTAGTACAGCTGATCTTGGCACCTGCAGTTGATGACTTGTAAACCTGTCTAGATAAACGGAAATAGACAGGTTGCAAAAATCATTGAAATTCCAAAACTGTTGGGACACTGTCGTCCAACCAGTAAAAATAAACACAGTACACGTGATGTACTAAAGTAGCCTAGTAGTGCAGACATCAGCATTAATTGATTAAGTTTTACAAAATCGTACATAAAACACATTTAAAACTCACCAGCGAGCCAAATTTCAGCAAATATGCCACAAATAAATCTCTAAAGTGCAACTTTTCAGTAAATATCTTACTACAGTATGATCATGTTTCTATGGCTAGTGAGAAACCAAACAGCAGCTCTTCGGCGCTCTAACAAGCATGCTCAGAAAATATTGAATGAAACTGTAAGATTGGCAGTAAAATTGTCCAATCGGTGCCTTGTTCCCGCCCTCCGATCAGCGTGGACCAATCACAGCGCGCCAGTTTTGGAGGGCAAGGCTTTCATTTGCCTGAGCAGAGGCGGCTTCTCTGCAGGCTTGTGTGTGGCGTAGTCAGGAAGACTTCTGAGGCTAAACGGTGGGTTGCCATGTTTTTTTGTCTTCGGTTTTCAGTTATTTATATCTTATAAGCGTTCATTATTATTTTACAATTTTTCACTCCTAAATTTTTTAGAAGTTTGTGTGTTTTTATATTTGGACTTTATTTCGTATTTAATTCTTCCACACACGAAATGCGACATCCATGCTAATATCGGCGTTACCAGCTAGCAAGCGTTAGCTAGCTTTGTCGAGGCGTAGCAGTTTTGTTTTTAGCGAAATAGATGTAAATAACACATTTTTGCTTTTTAATTCTACTTTGTAAGGCAATTTATTTTGTATATATTTATTTTTCTTCAAGGAAAAATGCGTAAATATGTGTGTATTTCCAACGACGCCGAGTATTAAGGTCGCGTCTCAAATCTAGTCCTAGTCTACTACGAAGTAAACAAGATTAGGTCACCATCGATACCATTTTTACACGCTTCCCAGGAGATTTAATGCAATTTGGAACGGAGCCCAGGCTTAGCTTGGTTTAGGCATAAGGAAGTTAGCTAATCAGCTAGCTAGCCTGACTCATCTATTGTTAATTCGCCAACAGGTTAGCAGAAGCAAATTCGAAAAAAATAGTTTTATTTATTTCCAAACACCCGCTTTATTGTCGAATTCGATGAAAAACAAAAATGAAGCGTGTGTTCGTTTAACAAGCGGTTTTATTCCTCTTTTTCTTTCTATTGTTCTCGCTAAATTCCTGTTATCTTAGCCGACGCATGGTCTTGTCCCAAACCGCGTACTTCCACAGTGAAATGTTGATTTAGGACACCACCATTTTGTGCTGATTATTTTGCATACTGTTGTAGGCGGTTTGCGACGCAGTGTGTTTTGATATGATTTTTTTAACGAATCCGACTGAATATTAGCTGCCAGCACCATCGTCGTTATTACAGTTTCGATCTGAAATGTTTATTCTAATTTCTACTTTCCAGGAGGAAATTTATTTGAAGTATTTCACTTCTGGTGCCGTTTTAATACTGTACACTGTTTATTAGGGCTTAGCAGTGGGCAGCTATATTGTTTGGTGACTCTGTCGTAGCAACATCTATAATCATTCATTAGATTATTTTGGTGAAAATAATTATTTGAGAGTTTTAATGTTTTGTAGTTGTTAAGCTTCTCAAACTAGTGATATTTGTAGCTGTATTGTGGTGCAATATCGATCGACCTTATAACCTGGGCGCATGGAGATTGCTAGCTAGATAGCAAAGAGGTGTGTTGGCCAAGTGCGTGGGGGTGGGTTAGTGAGAACTCAACATGCATGCATGCATACATCGAAACTGATCTTATTTATTTTAAATTACTTTAATTTTGCGATTGTTGAGTAAGTATATGCAAAGAACATCAGGCTAGCTTATTAGATGTAAATAAATATTGGCATTTCCCATCAGCATAAATTTTTCTTGCACCTTTTCTTTATTTGTTTCCCTTTTTTAGATTCTGATTAAGAGCAAATCTTTGAGTTCATAATGGACACAGACAGTGAAATTCAGCAGCTGGAGGATGAGACTTTTACCAGCTCAGAAAGCAATGGTAAGATTTGTGACTTCCAGTTTACTTTCAGATCGATCTTAGCTCAAGGGCTCCATAGCGCCACATTCTTTATGTATTGGTTATTACCTTTGATGCTACACACACATGACGTTGCTTTAAATAATGTTAAATGTTTTTAGTACTCTGTAAATTTAAAGGTAATATATTTAGCATATACGATTTAAGTGGGTGAGTGCACAACTACATACCAATCATGTACAACAATTTGATGCAGACATTTCAAATCCAAATAAGAGGGGTGTGAAAACTTGTGTTAATGTCATTTATTTACAAGACAGTGGCACCAATTTAAGGTTCATTTTTTTAACATTTGCTACATGGGTGCAACCATGCGTGTTCTGTGCAACCACTGCAAACACATTTGCAACCATGCGTGTTCTGTTGACATTGACTTTGCTGCCTTGTTCTTTGGGAATTAAGAGACCCCTGTGTTTGGGTAAAATACAATTTCATTGTTTTAAAAATAACCAAAGAGGTGGGAGATTTTGTAAAGGGGTGGGTGTGCTCATGTAAGAGTCGGCTGTACACACATGCAATATCTTTATTTTAATCGTGTTCTAGCTGGGGTCTCTGAGACCCCAAACAGAATTGTGTAAATAAGAGGGTGTTTGTAACATAATATCAATATAAAATATTGTTTATTTGCAGTTTCCCTAAAATGTCATGAAGTGTCAAGCTCATTGAAAAGGCTATTTTGTTAGCTGTTCAAACAGATCATGTGGTTTAAAGTATCTTTTGAGCAGATTTAAAACTACCTGGGTTTGCAAAAAGAGCAGCAGTGTGTATGGACTTTTTTTTATTTGTGTATATATATATATATATATATATATATATATATATATATATATATATATATATATATATAACAAATAAAAAAAAGTCCATACACTCAGCTGCTCTTTTTGCAAACCCAGGTAGTTTTAAATCTGCTGGTGGGAAACTGATCGAAAACGATATATATATATATATATATATATATTCTGAATGAATGAATGTTTATTACAGTTGACTTGTTTGTGTTTAGGAAAACGGCCAGCACAGGATGCCGACGATGAGCCGACATATAAGCGCTCTCGGACATCCGATGAAATTGTGGAACTGCGCGTCTTGCTGCAGAGCAAAGTGAGCACCCCAGCTTTACTCTATAACAGAACTTTGTCAAATAATTTTTACAACACTGATGTTTGATTCTTTCTTTGAGCCAGAATGCAGGAGCTGTAATTGGAAAAGGTGGCAAGCATATCAAAGCTTTGCGGTCTGACGTGAGTACAAAACCTTTTAGGTTTTGGGCATCAGCCCATGCACATTAACACATACACATGTTAGAGCTGTAAATTGTAATGAGTAGCATACTTGTATATTATGTTTATATTATTGTGGTTGTATAATTGTAGACATACTGATAACTTCTAGTCATATTTTCTATTCTGTTAATCTTTGTAGAATGTGGGGGGTTAAGTTTTGGTCATTGTTTTCATTCACAGCTCTAACTTTACTACAGATTATTTAGAAGCAAGCATTAATAAACATACTCATTGCTCTTTTGTCCTGTCCTCCATTTTCCTCCAGCATTAATATTATGAAATTACAATGCCGTTTTTTACAATTAAAAATTGTACTCCTCTTCCACTCCCTCTCCCCTGTTCCTTGTTTTTGTTTGTTTTTTTGGCCAATTCCAATATTCTGGATCGACTTGTCCCGCCCATCTGCGTTGCCGCCTGACCTTCTGACTCCCTGGTTGGCCCTGCCCATAATCGCGCCCATTCCTATTGGGTGCCTTACATGGTTGCTCTGGGTGCTTGGCCCCGTCCCTGCAGTACAATGCCACTGTGTCAGTCCCAGACAGCAGTGGGCCCGAGCGGTACGTGCCACTCAAGATTCTCCAACCTCCAAGTATTATCCATATGTTACTGACAATACCAGTATTGTTAATTATGTCCTTCATGTACTTTATAATCCCTACTGCCATAAATGTCCTCTCATAAATATGGTTACTATAATGTCATGAGTGTCAGTTTTAAGTGCTGTAATGTTACACAAAGTGCCTGTACTGTCATTTTATGACTCCCTCCCTTTCTGAGGTTCTTTCTCTTTCTGTCCTCACCCGAAAACTCAAAATTACATCTAAAAAATTAATTTCACATTGATGAGTTTACTATACAGTGTAAAGTTTGCAAACCCTTTAATTACATGGATTTCTGCATAAATGTCCTGAATGTGGTCTGTAGTCATAGTAAGTAGCGCTCACTAGATGCTGTCTAGAAAAGTAGTACTGTTGTTAAAGAAAAGAAAGTAAAGTACTGTTGCTACTCTCACTGAGAATGTTCTGCAAAGATCACATCAGTTACTGCAAAGCTATTGGAGAGGAATAAAAAAACGTGTCAACATGATAAACTGTTTACCATTGCACTATAAAGTAACCAATGTGTTAACATGCCAATAAATAAACAAAATTATACAATTACAAACACACAAATATAATGCCAATGTAAGGATACAATGGAGCGAGACATGACATTTTTAGGATGGTGCTCTGACTTAAATATTTGCTCTGCTGTCAGACTTTGCATGGCAATGTTTGTGGTGGTGAGTCAAATCGCACCTTTTTAACCCATTTAATTAACACATCAATGTTAATGACTTGTTTCTGAATAAGCAGAAGTTTATTTATTATAACCGGGATGAATATCAGGCCACATGACTACTTAGAAAGCCAGAACATTAAAAAGGGTTTATAAACTTTTTTGCAACTGTATAATTTAAATATGCAGTATTGTGAAATGCTCATGCTATTTGGCTTTATTTGGAGTGCACAATATTGTCAAACCTTTGGTAGTGATTCATTGTAATCGTCTTACTATTTTTCTCTTCATAAAGAGAAACTCTTTCTTCTATTGGTGAAGGACTTCTTGCTTTCCTCACACTCATTCACCTTAGATTCTCCTCTTCTGTTTCATTCGGTTTCCTGTTTCTTGTATCAAAGCAAAAGCTTTCGATCACTACTTTATTGAACTATTCCTATCCCTGTTTTTTCCACAAAAATGGAGCTTTACCTTTTTTCCTCTTTCTGGCTCATCTATGTCTGTGCAGTCCAAAGCATGAGGGAGTGCATGAAACGCCAGGCAGTTTTTTTAAAATTACAAATTATCAGACACACTCTGACAATTTTTTTTATAATAATGCATGAGTACTTTGCTCTTGTAATGTGTTCTCACTCATCTGTCCATGTGTGCCAATTCAATTATACCCCTGAAGGATTCTGACCATTGGTGCAGATGTTGTAACCATAGGAGATATTCTGTTAAAGATTATTCCTACACTAGAAGAGGTAAGCTCAGCTCCTTTTTTTTTTTTTTTTTTACTCAAAACTAGACTTACCAAAACGGGTATTTGGATTGTTTAAATGAATTGTCTTTGATTTGTCTCGCTGCAGTACCAGCATCATGATGGATTGGACTTTGATTGTGAAGTGAGGCTCCTGATCCATCAAAGTTTAGCTGGAAGCATCATTGGTGTGAAGGGTGCCAAAATCAAAGAGCTGCGTGAGGTGAGTTTCTCTCGATTGTTAGCTTAAAAATATCCCTCATTTACTAGGCCTGGGCAATGAAACTGATGACGATCTAATCTAGCCATCTGTTTGAGTGATCATTCAAACTTGAAAGCCTTTTGATGAATTTAATTGTTGCCTATTTTTGATCACCACACCCTGACCTTATTATTGCAGAACACCCAGACCACTATCAAGCTTTTCCAGGAGTGCTGTCCTCAGTCAACAGACCGTGTGGTGCTGGTCGGGGGCAAAGCTGACAAGGTTGTGGAGTGTATTAAGACTATGCTGGAGCTTATTTCCGAGGTATAATGTTATGGTCTTTTTCATAATTACCTGCGCTTGAATTACTACCTAATTTTAATGTTTGTTTGCTTGCCATTGTAGGCGCCTATTAAAGGCCGGGCACAGCCATATGACCCCAACTTCTACGATGAAACGTATGATTACGGTGGCTACAGCACAATGCATGATGAGCGTGGCCGGCGGCCAATGGGAGGCTTTCCCTCGAGGGACCGGTTCGATCGAATGCCTCCACGCTCTGGGCCTCGGGGTCACATGCCTCCTAGAGGCAGAGACTACGATGACAGTAGCCCACGCCGTGGCTCTCCATTTCCAAGAGGTGGCAGAGTAGGGTCAAGGCCACCTCGCACTATGCCAGTGGGACCTCCCCACCACCGTCGGGGGTAAGCAGACTAAACTGTTCACACATTCCTTCGATCCCTTTTAGTACTTTTGTGTTGATCGACTGTTTTAATAGTGGGAAAGTATTTTAATTAGTAGGTAGTTTTTGAGTGACTGTCATCTGGTGTGAATTCCTTGTCAAGCTGGTATGGCCTACCACAATGATAGTATGAAACCAGGCACAAGACATGTTGCGTGCATTAGTAATTAGACTGTCTTGTATTTTTGTTTGCCTGCAGTGACGATTATTCTTATGGCTCCAACCGCAGTCACACTGAAGAAAGACGGCAGTAAGTCTTTCCCACTTCATTTTTGAAAGGTGTAACAGCTAAAAAATAGTTGGTGGAGCTTTCTAGATTTGTCTGAATGATTGCTTGGTAGGATGATTTGATAGATTTTTAGTAGAATTTATTTTATACATTGCACTAAGTGAAAGATTATAGTTTCCCATAGTTGGTGACATAAAGGGTGTTGACAATGAAGGACAGCTTTGCATTAAAGCACTGTGGACCTGTAGTTTTCTGATCTCTACATTGTTACTAAGTTACTAGACGTTGTGTAATTGGACTTTGGTTTTGTACTGCTTGTGTGTTTAAATGTTAGGGGACACCAGAATGTTACATTTCCCAGTAATCCAAGCTAAACTTCAGAATGGTTTTGTTAGTCAGCCTTAATGTTAAAGACAACTAAAAATGATTAAGTTTGTGATCAGGTTTCCACATGCATTTTATATACCGTCCTAGATTGTGACCCGACTGCCTAAGTGTCTTATTTCCCATGAAACATAGGTCAACCTAGCCTTATTTATCTTGATGGATTTTTTTCTTTCTTCTCACAGTGGGGATAGACGAGGCAGGCCTGGGGATCGCTATGGTGGTATGGTGAGTAAACCTTTTAATGCTGCTACCTATTTTTGTTCGAGTCATACGATGCACTGTAGTTTTTGTATACCAAAGTACACAAACCTGCTTTAAACTGTTAGTTATATATAAGTCATGGCAAATGTGTTGTCAGTCCAACCATCTGCACACTAAATACTGAACCCCAACCCCCACTGTTACCTGGCAACAGATTTCTTAGTCGCCATAGAGATAACTGCAGAAGACATTTGTTGGCTGGTAAAATGAGTGAATATTTAAGTCTGTTTTTCTCTCTGCCTTTGCAGGATGATGGTAGTTATGGTAAGTATTTTTGTGTTAAAATAAGTTTGTGCATGCTACAAGTTTTAAAATAAATGAAAAAGCCATTTGATATGATGTGTACGACTTGCTTATCAAACCAACTTGTTTTGTAAGTATTATGTAAAACAAATGTGGTCTTGCATAGTTTAAAGAATCCACAGTAGTGATGTGTGCATGTTTTCTAATATTGTCCTTACACACTTAACAGGTATGAAAAATTACCAATGTGTTTTTGCACCTGGTTTCAGCAATCATGATCAAACATCTATGGATGTACCCGAGAGCTGTTCAGCTTGTTTATCTGTTTTTATACTGTTAGATAAAACAATACTGCCAATTTTTTTTATTTTTGTCCACTCTAAAATTTGATTCCATGCTAAAGTCGATTTTGGCCTACACTGGCAAGCATGAACGAACTACAACCTATAATTCAACCAAAAATGGCTCCAATCTGCTACGTTTAACCCGATGTTTTCTAAAGATTTGACTTAGTGTCCACTTGATTATTTGGGAGCATTATTCATCACCTGTTTGTTTTTCATTCCACGTAAACATTAGAAGATAGCTCATCCTGGGATAACTATCCTTCTGGTAAGCATTATGACCTGTTGTGACTTGTGGCTTGACCAGCTGTTTCCAACCATATTGTTATAAATGATTTATTCCTCCTGTGTCTGTAGGTGGAAGGAGTGGCTTTGACATGGACCCTCTCATTACCACACAAGTGACGATTCCTAAAGATGTAAGTAGTTACACTGTGCCAGCTTTTATTCGGCTTTAAATAAAGTGGAGCTGTTCATACATACTTATAATGTCTTTCTTTTTCTATAGCTGGCTGGTTCGATCATTGGAAAGGGAGGTCAGAGGATTAAACAGATCCGGCGTGAATCTGGAGCTGCGATCAAAATTGACGAACCCCTTGAGGGTGCTGAAGATCGCATCATCACCATTACTGGCACACAGGACCAGATTCAGAACGCTCAGTACCTGTTACAGAACAGGTAAGTCCTACACTGATCTTATGTGGAGCAATTTATGGATCTGGATCTCATGCATTAAATGACTGTTTATCTGTTAATTCTAATAGTGATCATTTTTCTCTCTCCATGTAGTGCTCTCCACCTTCTGGGACGTCGCAACTAACCAAGTTCATCCTCAGTGTCTCGAGACTTCCTGCTCAGTGTAGCTCCTCCAGCTCATACATTTGTCCATTTATTTGTGGAATGCTCATGAATTCATCACCACTTCTGCTACAGCAGTTTCTGTTGTGAGAACTCTGTCTGAACCTTTAAACTCAGCAGAGAGAGATTGATTGTTTTTGATCTTTAAACGTTTCAGTTTTGAGTTTTTAAAAAAAATAATTGTACTTTTATTTTGTTGAAGCACAGTTTACAGAATGATTGCTTTGTTTGGTTCTGCTTTTCTGTTGGCTTTATTTTGCAGAATGATTTGGAGTTTTCTTCACTCAACAACCTTGAATTGATCCTGAATTTACACACATCTGTGTTTGTTTGGGTCTTTTTGTAATTTTAATAATCTGATCACCGTCTCTTACCTAGTTGAAGAAAAAAGAAAAAATGGTAGTAGGAGAAAAACTGTAAATATCAACTTATTTAGAAGAGTAAGACAATTGGTCAGCTTTTCCATACCATTTCTCTGTGGTGTTGTCATTGTTCTGATGTTCCAGGCTGCTGTGAAACCTGGCTATGTGGGCTTTCTCATTTGTATGTTCCCAGTCTATCTGGGTTTTAATACCTTGTATTTATCCAGTTTACCCAATTTGCTCGCTCTCCATTTTCTTAAGTCAAAAAAAGGCTTGCCTGATTTATTTTATTTTATTTTTTTTATTTTATTTTTTATTTTTTGAGAGGATGTGGATGTAATTTAGATTGTTTTGTGTTGAGACAGAAATGTAATTTTGAGGATTTTTTTTATATATATAGACTCATCTCTGAAGTTCCTTACCCAAAGCATTTGTAGAGTTTGTCATTTGAAATAAAAGGATATGCCAGTTTTTTTTATCAATTGTTTAGTGATTCATGTGTTTTATACCTAAAGAATATTAACCATGCTGGTCTTATTTTATACTTGCAAACCTGTGATAAGTTAGCTGACTATATATACAATATTGAAGTTATAAAATCAACGGACAGATGCAAGTCAGTTTCTCCGGCACAACTGGATTTTTAAGTCTTTAAAAACTACATGGGACAGTAGTCTTTAGCCGCACAAAGCATTGTGCTTGCTGGGTGAATACATTTGTAAATTTTTAATGGCGACTGAATTGTGTCCTTGTTAATTTAAAATAAAAAAATAGATGCATTTCTGTTTACATTTATAAGCACAAAGTCAAGAAAAGAGCACTTATTCACAAACACAAACACGCGGCGTAAGAGCCTCACTACGCATGCGCAGATTCTTTTGCGTGAGGTGCGTCCGTACTTTACGTACGTATAGTTTACACTATTACTTCCATAAAATTGACTGTGTATCTGCAAAGTAATTAAAAACTTACAATCTTCCAATGCCTTCCAACGTACTGATGTCTGTTAGGATATTAACAACGTAACACAGTCTGTACAGACATGATCCTTTCTGATGAAACGAGAGAAACGTGCTGAATGTAGCGAAGGAAAAAGTAAAAACTAAAGTATCAATCTCATCACACTAGTATTGATCCAATACCAACCTTGGTATTGATAATATCGATATTTGTATCGATCCGCCCACCACTAGTGTGAATGTAAAAAACAGCAATAGCAGAGCTGCCAATAGAGCTGTGCAATCTGGGTTCTAAACACACCTTTATGGAGTCTGTTTCTTACAGTTGGGCATTTTTTTGCCCCTGTGCACAATGTAAGGTCCATGAAAACCTGGTTTGACAAGTTTGGTGTGGTGAAAAATAAAATGGCCTACACTGAGCTCTGACCCCAATGCCACTAAACAATTTTGAGATCAAGTGGAAGATTTTGAGTCTGGCCTTGTCCAAAATCAGTGACGTACTTAGGAAATGCTCATTTGACTGAATGGGTGCACATTTTCACAGACATTCTATAGTTTTATGGAAAGCCAGCTCAGAAGAGTAAGTGATAGCTTTATATTAATGCTAATAGTGTTGGAACCGAATGGCTAACAAGCTTATTGTCAAGTGTCCACATACTTTTGGCAAAACAGCGAAGAAAAAAAAAAAAAAAAAAAATAGTGAGGGATTTTAGACATAATTTCCGGTGCAGTAGGTGGCGATGTTGAACATAATCAGTTGTGAGTAGACAAGAACTATATGTCGCTATTTATGTACTTTGCTCTGTTGAGCCACGTTTGAACTTGTGTACTACCGTACTAAGTAGTACAGATAATAGTACGCTCCGATGATTGTAGGTCGCTTCATTTGAATACTAGTTAGTGTGGAAGTATGCAGGTTTGACTATTCCGGTGCTTTCTGAATCAGTATTTCTGGACTTTACAGTGATAAAGTAAGTTTGTTTTCATTTCTGGTCAGTATATTTTATTAAAGTTTCGTAATATCAACATTTAGTATAAATATAAAACTCTAAGATATTAGCGTGTTCAAACTAAAAGAGCTTTATAAGTAATTTAGCTTTAAGTTATATAGGAAATAAAAGATTAGCATATCTGACTGGATTTAATAGGCTGATTCAACAAACCATATTATAGAGAAGTTGTGATGTTTTTCTTTGTTTATAAAGTTAATTTTATGTATTTTTTGTTTGCATTTGATATTAACTGATTATATTAGTGTTAGTTTTCCTCCACAGAACAATATATGTCAATTATTTATTTAATATCTAAAAATAAGGAAGGTGATACAAGAAAATGGGACCAAATCAAATTCTTCATTCATTTTTACTTACTGCTTTTTCTTTATAAGTGTCAAGGTGGGTCTGGTGCCACCTGGAAATACAGGACACAATGTAGGAACAGACCATTGAGTGCCAATCCATCCATCAGGGTGACACATATTTACTTACTCAGACTTGGGGCAGTTCTATGTGGGGTGGCACGGTGGCTAAGTGGGTAGCACTGTCGCCTCACAGCAAGAAGGTCCTGGGTTTGATCCCCAGGTGGGGCGGGCCGGGTCCTTTCTGTGTGGAGTTTGCATGTTCTCCCCGTGTCCGCGTGGGTTTCCTCCGGGAGCTCCGGTTTCCTTCCACAGTCCAAAGACGTGCAAGTGAGGATAATTGGAGATACTAAATTGTCCATGACTGTGTTTGATATAATCTTGTGTAATAAGTAACTACCGTTCCTGTCATGAATGTAACCAAAGTGTAAAACAGGACGTTAAAATCCTAATAAACAAACAATTCTATGTGTTTTTGGGAGTAAACTGGAGTACCCAGAGAAAACCCATGGAAAGTATATGTAAAACCCCTCGCTGACAGTGACCAGGTATCCAGTACTCATATTGCTGCAGAGCACCCACAACCCTAGCCGTCCCTATCTTATTTGAATTTATAAGTACTATATCACAAGTAAAAGACATTATATTGCATTTAAGCATTAAACATATATTAAATAACAAAAATGAAAATGGTCGAATACTTGTTTCTTCTAACTGTATAATTGAAGTCAGAGTGCACTAAGTTGAGTAAGTTTATTCTATATACATTGCTTACACGGATATATAATTATATTACTATTTTTTTTGGATCAGAATGGAGCAGCCTCTCTCTCCACGTGAGTCAGGCCAGTTTGTGGCAGAGCGGAGCCAGGATGTTTTCATAAATGAAGATGGTGTTGAAAACGTGGCAGAGATGCTCTATGCTCTGAAAGAAAGTGAAGCCTTTACAGCCAGAGGCTGGAAGAAAATGAACCCACTTGCTCCCTCTCCAGATACAGATGAGGCCATAAACTGGGTATTTGTAACTGACACCATGAACTTTTCCTTCTGGCCTGACAAAGAGGACCAGCAGTGTGAAGTTATATATAAAGGAAACACATATAAAGGATACATGTCTCTGTGTGCAGCTGTTACCAGAGCTATGGGAGAGGGTAAATACATTTTCTTTACTATTGCTAACACTTCTAAATGACAAAAAGTGATATAAAGTTGAGGTCAAAAGCTCAGGTGTTGGTGCAGCTTAATGTGCTTGCCCAACCCTATTGAGTTAAAGAGCCAAAGTCTATTGGTGGTTCCACTGTAAGGGTCGAGGGCTGGTCAAACCATGTCTTTATGGACTTCCCTTTCTGCACAGGGTCATGTTGGTACAGTAAAGGGCCTTCCCCAAACTGTTAAAAGCATAAAGTCCATTTTATTTATCTGATTATGTGCACTTGCTAGCCATGAGTAGAGCTGAACATCTGAGCTTGATAGTCAGGAAGGATGTCTACATACATTTGTACTTATAGTGTGTCCATATTACACTATGGATTATTTCATGGACAAACTTATAAAAGCATTTCACTGCCAGTTGTACTGTGTATGACTATGTATGTGACAAATAAACCTTGATTTGATTTTATAGTACATTATGGGTGTAAATCCAAAGTAGGCCAGTGTACTGGAAATATATTAAAAGGACAAAAGCAATTCCAATCTTTTATTTACATTCCTAAAACTTTTTTTAGGATTATAACCAGGTTGTTTTACCTCCCTGTATTTTAGGTGTGCCTATCACAGACCCTTCCTACTTCTCTCAGATGAGTGAGGCTGATCTGGCGCATGTACTACGGTCAGATAGCGACACACCAATGCCCATGCTGAAAGATCGACACCGGGTCCTTACTGAGGCTGGCCGGGTGCTCATGCAGCATAGCGGATCCTTTCGTGACTTCATAAGCCGAGGACAAAACGATGCTGAGAAAATGGTGCACTACATTGTGGATAATATCCCGTCCTACAGAGATGAAGCCACCTATGAGGTATATTGAAAGATGTCATATGGAATATACAGAAATATGACTCAGTTAGGACATTTTTGAGTGAATGTGTGTTTGTAATGTAATGTTAACATTGTGTCATGTTGATAACCCAGGGCAAGGGCATTTCCTTCTATAAGAGGGCTCAGATTTTGGTGGCAGATTTTTGGGGCATCATGGAAGCCAGAGGCGAAGGAAACATACCCAACTTGGACTATCTTACCATGTTTGCTGACTACAGGGTGCCACAGGCCCTTGTTCACTTGAAAGCACTCCGCTACTCTAATGCACTTATGGAGGCACTAAAAAACGGTAAGTATGATCTATGCACCAAATCTAGTCTTTTTGTAAATATTTGCTACCATTTGTTTGGTCCTTCACAAAGACCACCTAGGTCAGGATCACGGTGGGCCCTGTTTCCCCAGAAACACTGGGCACCAGGCATTAATACACAATGGACAAGGCGCCAATCCATGCAGGGCTTCGGGACTTCACCCTTAGCACCTGCTGAGATTCGAACCTTGATCTCAGTGGTGGTGGGCTAGCGTAATAAACTGTTGCGCCACCATAGCACTCATTTTGTACACACTTAGCAAAGATCATTTGTTATTTCTATTTGATCATTGCCATCAAGCCATCAGCACCAGGATCCTGAAGACCTAGATTCAGTACTTCTCTGGTTAATGTCTATGAAGAGTCTTGTTTTCCCATGTCCATGTGATTATTGGTTCTACACTCAGCTGCTGAATTGGGGCGGCACGGTGGCTAAGTGGGTAGCACTGTCGCATCACAGCAAGAAGGTCCTGGGTTCAATCCCATAGTGGGGCGGTCCGGGTCCTTTCTGTAAGGAGTTTGCATGTTCTTCCCATATCCGTGTGGGTTTCTCCGGGTGCTCCCACAGTCCAAAGACGTGCAAGTGAGGTGAATTGGAGACACTAAATTGTCCAAGACTGTGTTTGATATAACCTTGTGAACTGATGAGCTTTGTGTAATAAATAACTACCATTCCTATCATGAATGTAACCAAAGTGTAAAACATGAGGGTAAAATCCTAATAAACAAACAAACAAACTGCTGAATTGTGTCAGGCTTTATGGTGTAGTGTGCAACTGGCACAACTATTGCATTTGATTATCCCAAATCTTTACTGTTTTACTTTCTGTTTCTAGGTGAGTTAATTCATTCAGGTGACAGAAGAGAAGTGGAAATTCGAGGCTGCTCTATCTGGTGTGTGGAAAAGATCAGGAATCGGCTATGGGAGCTTGTAAAGGAGAGAGACGGGCAAACCTGTGACATAAACTCGGCTCTTATCGACTTCTACCTGTGGCCATACGCTAAACAACATCAGGGAGAGATGGCTCACATTCCTATTCATCATACACGCTGTATCTACTACTGAAAAGCACTCCTTCATACAATTGTACCAGATTGTAAAACCACAAATACAAATATAAAACCACCAGAAACTGATTAGGGACATGGGGCTCCTATCTCTAAAGAACATCCACAACAAATCATGAACTTGCTGCTTTAATTTGCCCCCACAGATGTGACTAAACAAGTGAAAGTATGAGTGGATTGGCTTTCTCTCTTCAGGGTTTTATTGATTGCGTCAAACCAAACATGACTACAATCAGAATGAAGTGGTTGCTGAAGACGAATAAAAGCTATTCTGACTGATTGGCTGATTGATATGATAATCAATATGAACATAATAGAGGTGATCAGATCAGACCCCCATCAGCAGGGCACAAGTAACTAAGGTTTCAGCCCAGTTAAACACAGATTGTGTACCAACATGCTATACGACGCTCTCCAGCACCATGATAAATATACAAATAAAGGGAAGATCTTTTTAGAAAATGGTGTTTCACTGGCTTCTAGTAAACTTTCAGAGGTAACAGGATCATAATACTCCAATAACCTGAAGAACCTAAATTACTCACCTGTAGCTAATGATATTTGATGCACCCATCTTAATTTACTTCTTTGTTATGGTCTTTGTTGTAAAAGTCACATTTAACATACCAAAATAAATGCTTTTTAACTAAACATGCTATTTGTAGAACTGCCTTTTTTATTCCATTAACTGTGAAGTGGATAGAAGCAGTGTGATTAGAAATAAAGGGCAATGAGACTTTGAGTCTAGCATTCAAAATATGCTCTATGGTAGCAGAGGTCAATGAAGGTCAATAAAAAGTTAATATACACCTACAGAAATCTGATATTTGATGTTGGGGGTTTTTGTGAATCAGTCAGACACACCATTTGATGACGAGCTGAGCTGCATACCCAGTGTAAATAATAAAAAGTAGATGTCGGTCTAAACTATGAATAACAAAATCGAAATAAATTGTAAGCCAATAGCAAAGCCATAACCAAACTAATAGCAACTGTGTAAATAATATTACTTGTTTTCTTTCAAAATCACTTGTCTTTTAAAAGGAAGCACTAACTTATAAAAAAAAAAAAAAAACACTACTGTATTTTTATAAACTAACAAAACTTTATAAATCATTCTGAATAAGATTGTAAGACGTTGTAAAGCTTGTAGGCAAAGATAAAACACTGAGGTGAAGATTTTTGAAACGCCTTTGTTACATGTTGGTTTACTTCGGCTACCGTAGCGTTTGCTGTAGCAGTTAGCAGAACTCAGTGACTAGAAGCTTTACTAGGTAACAAAGTTTATTCATGGTTTAATGTTTAATTGAATTTATTTGTGGAGCTGTGATATAATAACAAACACATTTGTGTTCATTTTTTATATAAAACGTGTCGTGTTAATGTTGTTAGATAAAACTGTCTTGAAGTGTGAATTTGCGACCCTGTTAGCTGGAATGCTAACTGGCTAACAATACATGACAGCATTACCACAGCTAGACTTAGTGCTTTAGAAATGGGTTTAAAATCACCAACCAGTGAAGATTCATTGATGTTATTAGCAAAAATTGGATTAAAAAAACTAATAAAACACTAAAATGTTAGCTGTGAACCACAGTGCGGTGTGTCTGGTGTTCTTTTGGATGTATTTATGTTTGTATTTGATGTTTTACCAGGGATACAGTAGAAGTTTACCAATAAATACTTTAGGATATCATTTTTCCCCATTGTATTTTGTAATAGTAATTTCGCCAAGCCATAACATTAAAACCGCCTCCTTGTTTCTACACTCACTGTCCATTTTATCAGCTCCACTTACCATATAGAAGCACAATTACTGACTGTTGTCTATCTGTTTCTCTGCATGCTTTGTTAGCCCCCTTTCATGCTGTTCTTCAATGGTCAGGACCACTACAGAGCAGGTATTATTTGGGTGGTGGATCATTCTCAGCACTGCAGTGACACTGACATGGTGGTGGTGTGTTAGTGTGTGTTGTGCTGGTATGAGTGGATCAGACACAGCAGTGCTGCTGGAGTTTTAAAACACATCACTGTCACTGCTAGACTGAGAATAGTCCACCAATCAGAAATATATCCAGCCAACAGCGCCCCATGGGCAGCTTCCTATGACCACTGATGAAGGTCTAGAAGATGACCAACTCAAACAGCAGCAATAGATGAGCGATCGTCTCTGACTTTACATCTACAAGGTGGACCAACTAGGTAGGAGTGTCTAGTAGAGTGGACAGTGAGTGGACACGGTATTTAAAAACTCCAGCAGCACTGCTGTGTCTGATCCACTCATACCAGCTCAATACACACTAACACACCACCACCATGTCAGTGTCACTGCAGTGCTGAGAATGATCCACCACCTAAATAATACCTACTCTGTGGTGGTCCTGACCATTGAATAACAGAGTGAAAGCAGGCTAAAAAGGTATGTGGAGAAACAGATGGACTACAGTCAGTAATTGTAGAACTACAAAATGCTCCTATATGGTAAGTGGAGCTGATAAAATGGACAGTGAGTGTAGAAACAAGGAGGTGGTTTTAATGTTATGGCTGATCAGTGTATATTAATAATTGAAAATGTGATGACCTGCAATAAACTGGCATCTCTCTTGCCTCAAGTAATTTCATATTCTCTCCTGCCAGATGTTCTAAACCTGGATCAGGCTAAAGCTTTTTATAAATAAATATGTATTAATACAATTATATTTATGCAGGCAAAATTATGTTTAATAAAAGTTTGTATCTGTCCTGTCTGGAAATAATTTAAGATTTAGGATTTACTTCATTGGACATTGCTCACAATGTATAGGCTTGTACACACAAGTCAGTTTCATTTCTGTTTAATTGTTTTTTCTCTACCAGGAACACAATGGCATCCACAATGATGTCCGTACCGACAACAGCCTCTCGCTTCGCCCTGCTCCAAGTGGACTCCGATTCGGACTCTGACTCTGACACTGGCAAGCCCAAAGGAGTTCAGGAGAGTGTCAAATCAACCCGAGCAGCAAAATCTTCAGGTGGCAAGAACAATCAAAATGCTGAGAAAAAGAAAGATAAGAAGAAACGCAAGAAGGAGCAGCAGCAAAGTGAAACCAATGAGGTTGGTAAATGCAGTGAACAATTTGATTAGCCTTTAACATATAGGCCAGCGCAGGACTATGCATCTGCTGCAAGTGAGCTGTATAAAGAAATGTAAATGGAACAAATCACGAAGATCTTATATATGTATGTGTTTACATTATAGCTAGGGCCCTACTAAATTCATAGGAAAATTTTCTAAATTTCATGGTCCAAATCTTTCAAAAATCACAGATTTTATGGATTTTTGAATAAATTAAATCATAAAATAAATGGAAGCTACAATACACAGCACAGCCTACCTTAACAGTTAAATGTATATCTAGAACAAAAAGACAAATTGCATAGGATTGCTAGGACCGTCTCTCAGTGCAGATTAACCAGTAAACGTGAGGCACTTGAACACTATGTGAATGAAAAATGTTAAATAGCTAAACACACACCTTAAATTGCATTTTACATGGAAAAAGGCTCATTTTACGGTCTGTGAAAATCAGTTGGGCTTTGGGTTGGGGGCTTAATTATAGCACTTTTGTAGAGGTAAGAATGAATTAAATATATGTAAGCTTTTGGCCTCAACTGTATATTATTAAGCTAGCTAACATTCAGAGGTTGCTTAGAAGTAAAAGATTTTATAACAATTTAGGCATGTGAATAATGGTTTTATTTATTTAGTGTTACATTAAGTCTGTTTCCTGTGGTGCATAAACCTGTATTGACTGAGAGCGGTCTGATACACCATTTAAAGTCATTTTAAAGTCTGCCCACTGCAGTAGCTTTAACCAGTACCGTTTGTAGTTGTCTTGTCATTTCGGAACTTTTATATAAAACATGAAGAGACTGGAATGTTTACTTTCATTTTGCAGCTCAGGAACCTTGCCTTTAAGAAGTTGCCTCAAAAATCCTCAGCAGCTCCATCTAGCTTGACACTGCAAGGCTTAGCCAATGACTTGCTGGTGCCTAACAACAGTCGCATATCAGCCCCCCAGGAAAATTGGCAGGAGTGGCAAGAAAGAGATGAACAGGTAAAAAAAAAATCAACTGTACAACATCATCTTTCCCATGCAGCTTTATTTTTATGGTTTTATTGATATATTTGTGTTAATGTAGCTTACCAGTAACCTATATGAGGCAGACCTGGAAAAGGCCTTAATGCTCAGTAAACTAGAGTTTGAACAACAGAAAAAGGTAAAACACAATTTTCCTTCACATGGATTACTACAAAAATCGTATCTTCACCAGTTTTATACCTAATTACCAATATGAAATTACAAAGTTTAGGTAGCTAGTAAATAAATACAGTGTATCACAAAAGTGAGTACACCCCTCACATTTCTGCAAATATTTCATTATATCTTTTCATGGGACAACACTATAGACATGAAACTTGGATATAACTTAGAGTAGTCAGTGTACAACTTGTATAGCAGTGTAGATTTACTGTCTTCTGAAAATAACTCAACACACAGCCATTAATGTCTAAATAGCTGGCAACATAAGTGAGTACACCCCACAGTGAACATGTCCAAATTGTGCCCAAATGTGTCGTTGTCCCTCCCTGGTGTCATGTGTCAAGGTCCCAGGTGTAAATGGGGAGCAGGGCTGTTAAATCTGGTGTTTTGGGTACAATTCTCTCATACTGGCCACTGGATATTCAACATGGCACCTCATGGCAAAGAACTCTCTGAGGATGTGAGAAATAGAATTGTTGCTCTCCACAAAGATGGCCTGGGCTATAAGAAGATTGCTAACACCCTGAAACTGAGCTACAGCATGGTGGCCAAGGTCATACAGCGGTTTTCCAGGACAGGTTCCACTCGGAACAGGCTTCGCCAAGGTCGACCAAAGAAGTTGAGTCCACGTGTTCGGTGTCATATCCAGAGGATGGCTTTAAAAAATAGACACATGAGTGCTGCCAGCATTGCTGCAGAGGTTGAAGACGTGGGAGGTCAGCCTGTCAGTGCTCAGACCATACGCCGCACACTGCATCAACTCGGTCTGCATGGTCGTCATCCCAGAAGGAAGCTGACGCACAAGAAAGCCCGCAAACAGTTTGCTGAAGACAAGCAGTCCAAGAACATGGATTACTGGAATGCCCTGTGGTCTGACGAGACCAAGATAAACTTGTTTGGCTCAGATGGTGTCCAGCATGTGTGGCGGTGCCCTGGTGAGAAGTACCAAGACAACTGTATCTTGCCTACAGTCAAGCATGGTGGTGGTAGCATCATGGTCTTGGGCTGCATGAGTGTTGCTGGCACTGGGGAGCTGCAGTTCATTGAGGGAAACATGAATTCCAACATGTACTGTGACATTCTGAAACAGAGCATGATCCCCTCCCTTCGAAAACTCATGGCAGTTTTCCAACAGGATAACGACCCCAAACACAACCTCCAAGATGACAACTGCCTTGCTGAGGAAGCTGAAGGTAAAGGTGATGGACTAAACCCAATTGAGCACCTGTGGCGCATCCTCAAGTGGAAGGTGGAGGAGTTCAAGGTGTCTAACATCCACCAGCTCCGTGATGTCATCATGGAGGAGTGGAAGAGGATTCCAGTAGCAACCTGTGCAGCTCTGGTGAATTCCATGCCCAGGAGGGTTAAGGCAGTGCTGGATAATAATGGTGGTCACACAAAATATTGACACTTTGGGCACAATTTGGACATGTTCACTGTGGGGTGTACTCACTTATGTTGCCAGCCATTTAGACATTAATGGCTGTGTGTTGAGTTATTTTCTATGAAAAGATATAATAAAATATTTGCAGAAATGTGAGGGGTGTACTCACTTTTGTGATACACTGTACATTTATATACTTATTTGCAGGAAGCGGTTGATGTAGAAACTGCATCACCTAAAGCCAAAGGAGGCAGCAAGAAAGAAAAGAAAAAGAATCAGCAGGGGAAAGACAAACGCACAGTCTCTCTAAAAGACTTTCAGCAGGAGGGAAGCATGGGTGAGATTTAGTTTTGTATATAGAACAGTGTATGTAAGACTGAAAGAGATGTCTCGTGATAACTGAACCTTTCTATTGCAGATCCACTGAGTAAGAGGCCAGACAGAGAGGTGAGTTTATCAGTGTAGATAACAAATATTTATCTGGAGACAAATGATGCTGTAGTTCGACAAGTGCCTTCTTTGTCTGCACACACGAGTTAAATTATGGCTGATCTATGTATAGTTTTAGTATTTTTAAAAAATAAATTCTTGGTTACAGTTTTATTGGTTAGCATTTACATTTTAATTTTCAAGACAATTGAAAAAAAAAGACAGTTTTATTTAAACATTTATTTAAGACATACAGTAGATGTGCAAAAATAGTACCACGTCCATCTATGTAAGTCTAATAGTGCAGACAGGGATTTCCCTTAAATATTCTTTGAAGAGAGGCACATTATGCAAGTTGAACAAATGGTGTATGAAATGTTTGTTTAAAGCCTTTACAATGACAAATTTATATCAATAGTCTACCTTTTTAATGAACTCAAAATTAAACACTGTTAACCAGTAGCACTTAAATAAAAATAGAACTCGCACCAACGCCGAGATTCTGAACTCTCGGTTTAAAACTCGGCGTTGCCACTGGTTGGCTGGGCGCCATCTGGCGGGCACAATTGGCAGTGCCTGCAGCAGATACTAATTGGCCACCGTATCTGCACACGATGTGTGCGGTGGGATCTTCATACGCTGTGTAAGGACCCTGATTGGCGGAAGAGCCGCCTGTGCAGAATTGAGGGGCGAGAAGAAGAGGGCTGTACACGTTTCGGAAAAGGCGTGTACAGCGACGTGCTCTCCTTGGATGCAATCTGGTATCCCTCAGCAGCGAAAGACAAATTGAGTGTACTAAATCGGGAGGAAAATGGGGAGAAAATGCATATAAAAAATGAATTCATAGAAAAATCAATGACGAATAAATGATCTAAAACAGGGGTTTGTGTTAATCATTTCTAAACATTGCGGCACATTTATTTAATTAAATTTATTATATAATTAATATTAAAAATAATGTATTACTAGTTTAACTATAATATAATCTTTTGCATATTTGTTTTTAATAAAATCCCTGCTGTTCGGTTCTTTCCTGATAGATGATTGTACATTTTGCAAATAGTCTACATTGTTTGAACAGTGTTTATCTTGCCCATGACTGGCTTGTATTGTTTGTTTGTTTGTTTGTTCGTGTGTGTGTCTGTGTGTGCGTGCGCGTGCGCGCACGTTGTACAGACCAGTAGTTATTAGTTTAATATTTCAAAAACTCTGAACTATTAAAGAACATTGCTTAGTGTTCCTTTGTAGTTATGAATACAGAAAAGAATCTCTGTAACAACACTTGGGAAATTCTCCTAAGCAGAAATAAGCATTTTTGGTTTCTATATATTACTTTACTTACCATCTTTCTTTATATTAGGAGCTAAAGCCTGCAAATGCAGTAGCCCATGATAAGAGATTTTTCAACCAGCTGGAGGATGACGTGAGCCGCATCATGCAAAAAGACAAGCGCAAAGAGCAGTACAGCTGCAGCACTGGCCAAGAGGTCAGCACCTCCTCAGAACAAGAACAGGTATGAGATCAGGCCGGTCGGGCACGAAGCAGCCTTTAAACCTGAGTTTCTAGATTCAGGTGGAAAGCTGAGATGCTTTGTCTTCATCTTCATTCTACTCTATTTACATGGTGTCTGAAAATGACATTTTAGCATTTAGTAAATGACGTGGTATTATGGGACACTGCAGCTGTTATCTGCTTTGTGTGCAACATGACCCAGCAAGTATGCTGCAATTATTATGCACTCTGTAATGCACTCATTTATTTATTTATTTATTTTAAGTAAATGTACACAGATAGAACAAGTCTTATACTTGATTTCTTTAATGTTAGACTATGTTGCTCTTTCATTTAAGTTTAATTAATGGCAACAATTAATAAGTGGATTTTGTTTGAGCATTTTTAAGGAGGTACAGGTACCAGGATCAGAAATAGAATGTTTACTATGTCCTCTCTTCTATACCTGCCGAATTGCCTGTAACTTCTCGGGGGTAAAAGTGCACATGTAAAATGACTTAAAAGTAAGTAATTCATTCCTGATGGTGGTACCTATACTAGCTACATAAATGCTCAAATGCACAGCCAATAATTAACTGGTCATATGGCACCACTAAGTGGCATCAATAAACATCTTTGTGCCATCTATCCAATTACCTACCAGACAGACCAATGCTTTAAATTGTCTATATTTGACATTTGTTTTAATATAATGTTGTTTCTCTTCAGTAAACATTAGCTACACATCTTACTACCAGACAGATCTATGCTATAAATGAACAGTCTGTATCTGACATTTGGTTTAACCCTTAAAGATCCTTTAATATTCTGACGCATTTGTCCCTAAGGACAAAAAATGGCCTCTTCCCAAAAACTGCTGTAAAAATATCATACATTAATATTTGTTTCCACTTTAAACGAGTCAGACTTTTAGATTTACTTCTGCCTGAAACATACATACCAAATATTAATGATATTTTTGGAATTTTTAACCCTTTACATGCCAGTTTGTTTACATAGCACCACTGTTTTTTTATCAAAAAAAGCAAAAAACTAAAATAATTTTCATAAAATACATTTCAAGGAGCATTTGATTCTTATTATTATTAGGCCCTGAGGTGGGTCAATGATTGGCAGCAACATTGATTTTGGTGCATTTTTATTTTTTTTGCAGTGTCAGATTTAAAGAAAAACTCACACTCGTGGTCCTAAGGACAAAAAATGGCCTCTTCCCAAAAACTGCTGTAAAAATATCATACATTAACATTTTTTTCCACTTTAAATGAGTCAAACTTTTAAATCTACTTCTGCCTGAAACATACATACCAAATATTAATGATATTTTTGGATTTTTTTAACCCTTTTACATGCCAGTTTGTTTACATAGCACCACTGTTTTTCATAGAAAAAAAAAACAAAAAACAAAAATAATTTCCATAAAATACATTTCAGGGAGCATTTGATTCTTATTATTATTAGGCCCTGAGGTGGGTCATTGATTGGCAGTAACATTGATTTTGGTGCATTTTTATTTTTTTGCAATGTCAGATTTAAAGAAAAACTCACACTCGTGGTCCTAAGAACAAAAAATGGCCTCTTCCCAAAAACCGCTGTAAAATATATATTTTTTTATTTAAATAAGTAAACCAAAAAAGGAGAGAGGGCAAGAGAGGGCAAGAGAGGGCAGGAGAGGGCAGGAGAGAGAGAGAGAGGGGGAGAGAGAGAGAGGGGGAGAGAGAGAGGGGGAGAGAGAGAGAGACGGCAAGAAAGAGAGAGACAGACAGACATACAGAGAGTATGTCTGAGTGTGAAAGTCCAGCTCAGGTGGCGCCGAGGCTGCAAACGGACAGACTGTGGTCTTTGCATGTAAATATTACACAGTAATACACAGTAAAGTGTACAGCAGGTGCTCCCAACTCTTCTCTTTCTGTCTGTGCAGAAGTCGAACTGCCTCCTGCCTTATATTCATGAATGAAAGAGGGGCCTGCAGCAGCACCCTGCATATCTGCACCTATCCCTGCAGCAGCTGATGAGCGGGGAAAACACCCTGTCTTTTTGTTGTGTGGGGCATTCCTCCCACCTTGTGCGGTGTTCGTGTTTAGGAGCAGCACAATCCTGCCCCGTCAAGGGATGTAAGAGACCAACGTGTGGGTCTTCGTAAAAGTAAAGGTGGAGGAGGAGAGCGCTCTCGCTCTTGCCTGGTGCAATTGAGTGGAAGCTCAGGCTTGTGTCGGCAATTTGTGCCAACCAGGGCCAGTTTCCTTCTGAGCAGCTCCTCTGCCAGTGCGAAAATTGTCACAGGTAATGATGTGTCCCTGGAGTCCCTCTGTCATCTCCAGGACCACCCTCACCCCCTGGTTGACTTTAGTTGGATTGCCAGAGGC
The DNA here is from genome assembly GCF_030014385.1 of Trichomycterus rosablanca. Lineage (NCBI taxonomy): Eukaryota > Metazoa > Chordata > Actinopteri > Siluriformes > Trichomycteridae > Trichomycterus > Trichomycterus rosablanca. The sequence goes on along the minus strand of NC_085994.1, from coordinate 34,292,298 downwards.
TAAGGGTGGATTTATTTTTTTACCTGTAAACACCGGCCTAAATGAGCAGCCCTACATAAGCCTACAGTTCCTCTGTGTCCACATCTCGCCAGTCTGTGATTGAACGTCTCCAATGAAGGTGTGTCATGGCCACAATATGCTGCAGGATTTCATTCGTCAGCAGCAGTAAAAAGCTGGACGTCGAGTCACTGATCCAGGCAGCGGCATAGTGTGTGGGTCCCAGGATCAAACCTGGCTTCGGGGATGTAATGGAGCGCCTCAGTGTTGGAGGGAGACCAAAATATTTTACCATTCTTTTAATCCAATCCACCGCTGCTTCATTCATGTCCTCTCTGCTGGCATCTTCAGATAGCAGGTCATTTTCTACCTCCGAGGCCTCCTCCCCATCCAACTCAGAGTCCTCGGAGGAGGTTGAGGAGTCATTATCGCACTCCGAGTGCATGATCAATCCCAGCGCCTCCTGGGTGCTGTAATGACTTGCCATCTCCAAAATGACCACTCCGGCACTACTGCTAATACTTATACCCATGGCTGCAGTACACCTACATAAACAACCTGAGCGAGAGCCCAATTAAAGTCCTATTTTGTTTTGGTTCTCTCTACTCATCGTTTTTATTATTGAATTAGTTTATAATGCAGAGTGTGGTCTTCAAAGAGAAAAGATTTATGAAGTTGGACACACACACACCGTTATCTAACATCAATAGTGATACACACTTTTCAAGACACTTTTTTTTTTTTTTTTACACACACACACACACTATTATCGAACATCAATAGCCCCACACACACCTATCAAGGCACCCTTTAAAAAAACAGTAAAAATTGTGAAATTTTGCTGCATGCTTTAAAAGAGAAAAAGTAATGCCAACTGTTAGAAAAATATATAAATTAAAAGTTGAATGCCAGTAGTTTAAAATGATATCTTAACCTAAACGAAAGCATTAGTTTATGTTCAGATAAAGATGGGTTAAAAAATTGCGTTTTCAATGGGACATTTTTTGTCCTTAGGAACAAATGTGTCAGTTTTTGTGTAGCTTAGCCATTTTAGGCTAATTTAAGAAATTGACATAAAAATTTTAAAATTTGTTAAAAATGAATATCCTCTGGCAAATATGAGGTATATTTATTCAACACAGCCAAAATGGTTTGAAAAATAAAAATGAAATGGCACGAAATGTCCCTAGGATCTTTTAAGGGTTAATATAATGTTGTTTCTTTTTTGGCTTTTAAGGATGTTAGAACTGAACAATTAAAGTTTGAGCTGGAAAAGAAGGACCAGGAAATTGAAAAGCTGAAGAAAACAATTTCTCAGTGGGAGGTAAGAAGTCTGTACAGTCATAAACTGAAAAATGAAACACCTCCTGATTCACATTTAATACACATTTATTGTTTACTTGCTAAATTCAACACATTAAATACAACTAAAACGAAAACACTTGTTTGTGCAAGTTTATCAATATTTAAGGTATTTTCACCCACCAGTATGCTATTTAGCAAAAAAAATGTAATCTATGCTCTACAATTACAGAAAATACCATTTAAAATATTTTTTTTCCTGTAAAAAATGCATTCAGTTGTTTTAAAATAGAATTTACCGAGGTATGTCCATTTTTTGCCAGAAACTGCATATAAATGAGAGAATAGAATAGATAGAATGTTTGACATGTAACCATTACAGACAAACTGACCACTGACAATGTGTCTGAGTTGACTTTTTATCCATTTCTCATTTTCAGGAAAGATATAAAGAAGTAAAGGCAAGAAACGCCCAGTTACTTAAAATGCTTCAACAAGGAGAGAGTGAGTACAGAGCACACACTAACACACTCAGTCATATTATCCATCCTCAGCATGATGCAAAAAGCTGTAAATTAAATCAGAGTGTTTCCAGCAAACGCTTATTCATTTTTTGATGCAATAAATGTCTTATTCAGTGAAAGACAAAGCAGAAATCCTGCAGCAAGTAGAGGAGCTTCTGAACATTAAAGAGGAGCTGACAAAACAGGTGTGTGCATTTTTATTGACAATAATACACTGTATATAAAGTATTTGGACACCTGACCATGAGCATGAGATGGCATTTCAAAAACAAATGGTATTAAAATAGTGACCTTAATGTTATCTATTCAGCTAGAACAACAGCCACTTTTCTGTAAAGGCTTTTCACAAGACTGAAGTATGTTTGTGGGAATTTGTGTCCTTACAGTCAAAAGAGAATTTGTGTGACTGGGCAATGATGTTGGTCAAGTAAGCCTCGATTGATGTTTCAGTTAATTCCAAAGCTGTTCAGTGGGGCTGAGGTCAGGGCTCTGTGCAGGCCACTAGAGTTTCTTGCTTCGTGCACAGGGGTGCAATTATAAAAAATGGCCTTTCCTAAAAGTCTACTTCAAAGTTGGAGGCATATAATTTCCTTCATACACATTAACAATTGTTGTGGCTGAAACACATGAATTCAAAAATTAGAAGTGGTGTCCCAGTACTGTTGTTCATATAGTGTGTACTTTCTACACAAATAGAAAGTACACGCTTGCAGTTTGTGGGCTGGAACTTGGTTGCACATGAATGTTGAAGGACTATTAAATAAAATCTGTGACTGTTTTGTAGTAGATAATGTGTAACATGGTCAAATCCCAAAATTGTGTGTGTTTTCTTTCTCTCAGGTAACATCACTGCATGCTTCATTAGAACAGGAGAAGTCAAAGGTGAAGGGTTTGCAGTTAGAACAACCGAAGCATCAGGTAAGAACTCTGGCTTTCTGGTTAATAACAGTTGAGAGTAAACCTGCTTTTGTTTTCTTTTGGAATTGTGAAAAGGGTTTTAGCATCTCTTAAATTACACAAATTCTTAAGAATGATCGATTAGGAAAGACTTTGGTATCTGACCTGTGTTTTTTCTGTGGAGAAAAACACTCAAACTGAAGTCAACATACAGCCAACTGTTTCCTGTCATTTAGCACACAGTATAACTTACTATAATCCACACTAATAAACAATACATTCACGCTATTGTGAACCAAATTGTTCTATTATTTTTTGCAGGCAATTATTTGTGCTTCTCGGTTCTCTGTGCAATCTGATTATTCTGTGCATGTAAAAAAATATTGGGCTGCTTGTTGTTGTTGCCAGTTATGGATGTATTCGAAATCCCAGCTCTGGTGTGCTAGCATAGTTTATCGCTGTGCCACCTGAGTGCCTTACCTGTGGGGTTTTTGGGATTGGCTGCTGACCTAGCACAACCTGACCAAATATATTACTGATTAATTAAATTATTCTTAACACTCCAAAAGCAATTAATAAATATAAAACGTTTGCTCGTTTCTACATTTGATGCGGAAAATTGTAGTTCAGTGTTTATGATCCTGTACATTTAAAAGCATTTGCTTTTTTTCTTTACGTATATCCGGTGTCTCTGCACCTTAGAGCAGACATGCTGTTAGGGACAGGGCAGTGAAGGTACAAGAAAACAAGCAGGGAGTAAAAGTAAAGTTTTTAATGTATATGTATATTACTAGTAGGTTGTGAAAGAAACAAGATTCATAAGATTCTGAGATTTGCTTAACACATTTGGCAAATCCAGTATGTACAATGACACATTTCCTTCTCTCTGACTTGTTTCGACAGGCCAATCGGAGGGGGAAGAAAGGTCCAGATGGAGATGTATGAAGACTGGACATAACTGGAAGTAAATAAATGGTTTAAATTCAACAGCCACTGACTGTTCTGAATGCACTCACACTCCATGTTATCTGTAAACGTTTGTTAAATACGTACATCTTTTGATTGGCCACTCATGACCGCACGTCTCTGTCATTCCTGTCATGGAATCAAGGGGGAAGAAAATGCACTATATGGACGAAAGTATTGGGACATCCTTTCTAATTTCTAAATTAATATGTTTCAGCCACAACTGTTGTTAACAGGTTTAATTCATCAATTATATAAAGAAAATTATACGCTTCCAATTCCTATGCTTGCAGGAACAGCAAGGTCGTTAAAGACATGAACAAACTCTTGGTTTAAAGAAACTCCAGTGGTGGCTGTTATAGCTAAAAAGATCACATAAAAGTCTTTCTATTTTAATACAAGCTCATGGTAAGGTGTCCAAATACTTTTGGCCATATAATGTACCCTTGTGTGCTGTTAATTTCCGAACATTTTGCTTTGTATAAAAAGAGGCACATGTGGAGTTCCAGTTCATTTTTCTGATTAACTTATCTGTAACAAAGATTTTGTTTCATTTCACTGTACTGGTTGACTGTTCCATGCAGTGTTTGGCCTTATTAATGATTAATAATGGATGATGTAATTGCCCAGAGTTAAGTTTACAAAAGTATCATAACCACTGATTTGCAACTTGTCTTATGCTTGCCATCACTGTGCAAGATTTGTTGTGTTTTGCAGAAACTGGACCCAGGTTTGCTCAAGCATCATACCCAGGACTTATATCAGTATAAATAATCAACTTCTACCAACATGAACATCTTGTCTTTCTGTGTGCAAGCTGCTGGTTAAAAGAAAGTGCCACTGCAATTTAGCTGCAGAGTTTATTCTTCACTTGCTCTGTGCAATAAAATCTGAAAGAATGACATTTCGAATTCTTTTTTAATAAAGACATTAATCTACTTTTCAGCTGATCACAGACTGCAATTCTGAGTGTCTCTTGGCCTACTCAAGATTGGTTACCTTATGAAATGGAAAGGTGTGTAAAAGTATTAATGTTTAGGCCTGTTGGTCAGACCAGAATGGCAAATATACTGAAAATCTATCTATCAATAGGTTCAAATATACACTTACTGACTGGACAGTTTGTCAGCTCGCTGCTTGATGGGTACCACTACATGACTAGCACTGGTCCACTTCTGTCCAAAAACAGACCTTGATTCATAATGCACATACATAGATGTGCTATCCGACCACCCAGCACGATGTCCAAAGGACTTACTCTTAAGCATTTCACTATTTTTACTCTCTACTCAAAGTGCTCAGTGATCCAGGTTAAGTTCCTTTTTTCTTTTTATGTACACACACCAATCATCAAGTTGATGGTACAAATACACCAATGAAAAACTTGATTGACAACAAATTGCAAAATGCATCTGTATGGCGTCCACAAAGTTCCATGAGGAGGAATGGAATTGACTGAATGGGCACAAATTCCCACAGACACAATATTAAATTTTGGAAATAACATTCCCAGAATAGCTGTTATAGCTACGAAGGGGGAGCAAATCTCATATGAATGCCCATGGTTTTAGAATGATGTCCAATAGGCTCATAGTCAGGTGTCCAAATTTCGAACACCTTTGCTGAGTCTTTTTATTAGTGTGTACACCCCGGCCATTTAATAAGTTTAAGAAAGTTGGATAATTCCACTACAGCAAGTAAGATTTTAAAAATTATAGTGCCTAATTGCTGTTTATTTACTAAATTGAGAAAAACTGAACATAGAATTTGACACGTCCTCCAATATTCAGATGCTAAAACTGATGTAAAAATTAGGATTGATATGTTCCACTCAGCTCATGATCAGCGCTGCAGTGTGTAAGTCAACAAACTGTAAACAAAATAATACAAATCAAATGTATACAGAGTAAAGGCTATTTACAGAGGCACATCCAGTAACTTAACATGAACTATTTGATTAAAATATCTAAAAGATGGCCAGATACATTATGTACAGGCAGCAAGTAACTTCAGGCATGGATTGAAACACGGCCCTTTAGATTGCTGGCTAAAGCAGCGTCCTCTCTGCCATGTTTGAAGCCTGATAATCAGAGCTAAAATGGTGATTTCTATTTAACACCAACTTACTAAAAAATAACATTTATATGTGTTAATTGAAAACAAAATCTTTAAAATGTTCCAGACAGGAGAATACAAAGTTAAATATGAAGTAGTGAAGTACGTCTGGACGTAATATGTTGGTTATATTGGCACCATCTAATTCACAACCTAAATACAAAAGTGTGTGATAGGGGTGTGTTTGCTAGAATTTTTGTTATTTTTTAGTTATTTAGTTATTTTTGTTCATGCTCATGAATGCATATTTTCTTGTCATATTTCTACGAACAAATTATGTGCAAATCTAAAGATACATGCAAGAATATTTGTTTATCATCGATACAAAACTGACCAGAAGCAGGGGCGGCTTGTTCTTTAGAGCGATCGGGCGACGCACCACCAAAGTGCGAAAGGGAAGAAATTTTTCTATCACAGCTGTGACTGTTCTGGAGTCTGTCCTGCTTCAGAATATCATAGTCCAATCAGCACCGAGTTGTGTTCCGTAGAGTACCGCCCCTTTTGCGGCGATTTCAGTCTGACTGAAAATCGCCCCGGATTGCTCTCATAGCCTCTCATGTTAAGGCTCTTTTTTCCGAACTGCAGGCGCTGCAATACAATCTGAATGAGTTCCGGGAGGGCTCGCGCTTACGTGCTTGCGTCACACACACGTAACCTGGTGTCGTGATCTCGTCACCATGACTACCATCACCTCAGTTCGGAGCAACTCCATCGTGTAATCAGGATAAATTAGCAATTTATGAATTAGGGCCACCCAGACCAAATTTAAACATCAAGTATCTACAAAGGGGGAAAATCATAAAAGTAACAAGTAAACTACAAGTAAGTAATATAATTTTTAAATAGTGAATTGTGATTGCACTTATTGTATCTCCCCAATTGTTTACTTCTTTATTCATTGCACATCAGCCCCGATGCCGATCTTTATTCTGGATCTGCTGCACCTAAAATAAAATGCTATCTGATGAAGACTGAATTAAATTGTTAGTGTGAAGGCTTTACTTAATTTTATGATTAATGGTAAAGCTGATCTCTCTCCATGTTCAAAGTTATTTGTGAGGGCGAACTGACAGATGACTTAAGATGTCAATTATTTCAGCTTTAATTTACCCATCGAACGGGTCACCTTGGCCATCCTCGCAACAACTGCCCCCCCTGAGAGATTTGGCAGGAGCCGCCACTGACCAGAAGGCGTTCAGGCCTGTTCACGCCTTTCCCTTACCAACATCCCAGAAATCCCCTTTCCAATCTGGCAACCCTGACGTTAAGCGCACAGAGGGGGGCGCAGGGGAGCGAGAGGAGGATTTGTTCTCACAGCATCCTGAAAATCACTGGAACATCTCAGCACTGCCTGCGTTCCTGCACCCCTGTATCCTCCTCCAGATCCACCTCACCAATGCTCCTGATTCTCCATCCTCATCATCAGCGCGGAAACGAGCTGCTTCAGTCCTCACTGTACATTATGTAGCATTTATTCAGCACAATGAAAATGCTGCGTATCCGGAGCCCGAGCTTGTCCTCTCTCACCCGGGACATTCACTGTACTGTCCGCCTGCTGGATGACTCCGAGATCTCCTGCACCATCCAGGTCTGTGTTTCTCCACCAGACACCCGCATGTTCGCCTGGATTCCTGTGATTATTATTATTGTATTTATTATTACTGTGTGTGTGTGTGTGTGTGTGTGTGTGTGTGTGTGTGTGTGTGATGGCAGGTTGATGGATGAGGATGATGCACGTGTTTTCTTATAATCTGTGCGAGTACTCAGTGATGCTTTCTGTTTATACAGTAGATTGATGGGTCCTTGTTTTATTACTGACAATGTGCAGCAGTGTTGTTGGGATTTTAACACTTTAATATCAATGCTGTGAGATAAATAGTGCTCCAGCCAAACATGTAAAGCCAACAGCATGCTGTGATTCGAAGGTGTTCACTAATAAAAGACTGCATGGTGTATAAAACCTCTCTAGTCTCTAACTGTACACCTGTAACCAGTGCTAACTGGGTATGTGTGCCTATTTAAAAGGCCAAAATCCCAACAACACTGCTGTACCCACAGCAGGTACAGAGGTAGAGCTTTGGGCTATTATGTGGAAGGTTGCCGGTTTAAATCCAGGCTCTGCTGTGCAGCCACTGTTGGTCCCTTGAGCAAGGTCTGCAACCCTGTCTGCTCCAGGGGTGCCGTACAATGACTGACTCTGCGCTCTGACCCCTGCTTTCAAACAAGCTTAGTGGTTAAGGCCCTTAACCCTCAATTGCTTAGACTGTATACTGTCAGAGCTGTAAGTGTGCTAAATGTTGAAAATGTAAAATGTAATACACTCATAACAGAACAACACACTACCATGTTATTGTTAAGTTTGTGTCAATGCTGAGAATGATTCACAAACTAAACATCATTTGGTAGGTCAGGGTCCTTTGGGTGTCCCTTTCCAGAGAGGGTAGAACTGGTTGACAAAGTATACAGTGTGACATACACACTACAGTTAGTATTTTATTGATATATAGTAGGTGTAGCTCATAACATGGCCAATGAATGTACATTCAAGACGGGTGTATCTGTTATATACACTGATCAGCCATAACATTAAAACCACCTCCTTGTTTCTACACTCCCTGTCGGTTTTATCAGCTCCACTTACCATATAGAAGCACTTTGTAGTTCTACAATTACTGACTGTAGTCCATCTGTTTCTCTACATACTTTTTTAACCTGCTTTCACCCTGTTCTTCAATGGTCAGGACCCCCAGGGACTTAAATGGTCATAGGACCACCACAGAGCAGGTATTATTTAGGTGGTGGATCATTCTCAGCACTGCAGTGACACTGACATGGTGGTGGTGTGTTAGTGTTGTGTGCTGGTATGAGTGGATCAGACAAAGCAGTGCTGCTGGAGTTTTTAAATACCGTGTCCACTCACTGTCCAGTCTATTAGACACTCCTACCTAGTTGGTCCACCTTGTAGACGTAAATTCTACTCGCTCATCTATTGCTGCTGTTTGAGTTGGTCATCTTCTAGACCATCATCAGTGGTCACAGGACGCTGCCCACGGGGTGCTGTTGGCTGGATATTTTTTGTTAGTGGACTATTCTCAGTCCAGCAGTGACAGTGAGGTGTTTAAAAACTCCAGCAGCACTGCTGTGTCTGATCCACTCATACCAGCACAACACACACTAACACACCACCACCATGTCAGTGTCACTGCAGTGCTGAGAATGATTCACCACCCAAATAATACCTGCTCTGTAGGGGTCCTGAGGGGGTCCTGGCCATTGAACAACATCATGAAAGGGGGATAACAAAGCATGCAGAGAAACAGATAGACTACAGTCAGTAATTGTAGAACTACAAAGTGCTTCTATATGGTAAGTGGAGCTGATAAAATGGACAGTGTGTGTAGAAACAAGGAGGTGGTTTAAATGTTATGGTTGAACAGAATTCAGTCCTATAAATCAGTGACTGATGGAAAACCTGCATCTGTCCACTTGGTAAGGGAGTAGAAACTTTGAAAAGACAAATGGACTTTTTGCTTTCTTTACTTTCTATCTACAGATTTGAGCAGATTCAGCCTCAACATCACAAAGTACAAGTAGTAGAACATGATGCACTGAGTATACAAGTTCATTCCTAAATCTTTCTCCATCTTTTTAAAGTTTTATATATAGATACATATGTACCATTACCTCAGGACCATTCTTCTACTTTGTGCATTTTTGGGTAAAAGTAAAACCATTTTGTTTCAGTCTAATAAATGTTTTAGACCGTCTGAAGGCCATAATGGCTTTTTATCCTGTGATGGATTTGTTATGCATATTTCATGACTATTCATACTTCTCCATGCTTTCTTCTCCATCTGCTACTTTTTCCTATGATCTAAACATTTGAACATGAACATGGACACTGTAGAGTTCATCAATTAGATATTGATGAAATGTGTTAGATCTCCTGTTTACAGAGATTTAGAGATCTTCTGAGAACAGAAACAGTTCATTTATTTATTTATGTTCACTAAACCGCTTCATTCCGGCTATGGTTCTGTTGGGTTCTGCACCACCTGGAATATAACCTGCGCAGATCAGCCACACTTACCTGTTTACTCACATACTTATCACAAGAGGAGGTGGAATGAAACTGGAGTACCCAGAGGAAACCCATGTGGATATATGGTGTAAGCATACAAACAGTGATCCAATCTAATCAAGGCTCTCAGGTCCCATGTTGCTGTGCAGCACTCAGTCTTCCAGCAGTGTACCTGTGCCGCTGTGAATCGCAAAGCCTGTCTACAACCTGATGGTTATCAGAGTTTGCAGCCTGATCTCATAACAAAGTTAGTATTTGTATTAATTTATTCATTTGCATTAATCGATTCATCCTGGTCAGGGTTGTGGTTGATACAGCGCAGTTGGAAAACGCTAATTTGCAAAGCTGGAATACACACGGAACAAAACAACAGCAGCCCAAAGTGGAGAGAGGATAGAACAGATAGGCAAGCGTGTTTGTCGGAGCAGAGAACACCACTCTACACGCAATCGCCAAGAAAGACAGAACAGGAAGGTGATCGAGAGGAAACACAGGTAGCCATGCGATTGCCCCATAAGGGCATAATCACCAAAATCCCAAGTGATTGTAATACAGAACAGAAAAGCACAGAGGTAGAAGAAGGTTGCCACAGCTGCATGATCCACCAGCAAGTGACAACTCAAGCAAAACACAAGGTAGAGACATGGAACTCAGTAAAACCATTTGTGGCTGTAAAAAAAATTCAACTTGCTTCTATGATGGAACTGTCATGGCAGCAGCATGCGAGAAATGCCATTTATGCCATCATCAATGTATTTAAAAGAGACAACAATAAAAAACAAAAGAGCATTGTGAGAGAGCATGGTGAGAGCCAATGGGAAAAGACAGACAGGTCCTTGAATCAGACCTTCAGCCTGGCGTATTAGTGTATAAAAGTGTGCACTCAAAACAGAGGCAGAAAATTAGAGGACTTGGCAAAATTGTGGGTCACGAGTCTGGAAAATAAAGATCCTTGCCCGGCTGTAGCAAGTATTGCTCAATGAGGTGCAGAGACTGCCCTTGAAGTGCTGATCAACGGAACCTTACATCAGTCTTACAAGTAAAAGAAAATCTTTACTATACATGCTAGAATAAGCTTTAACAGCTCAAGCTGGACAGCCATGGCTTTGCTGTTTTCATCTAGTTCTGACTGCTTTCTAGGCTAAAATATGTTTACCAATGTTATGCACTTGTGTCCTGCCTGGCTCCTCTGTCCACCCCACATTACAACAGTGTTCTACCTGCTGTAACAAGCATTCTGCCAGTCCAACCCCCTTCAGCATTTTCTTTTTACCACATTATAATAGTTTCTACCAGCTCTTAACAGCTTTGTACCAGTAGGGGTTTGCACCCACTCATTTACTCATTCACACATTGGAATTGAAATTTATAAATAAAATGTGTGTTTGTGAGGCACCAACATTTATATTTTTTAGATTTTGGCATTTGTTCGAAGCTTTTAGGCAGTGAGTGGATAAACATACAGTTTATATGGTTGTGGCCAAATACAGCCCAAGCTATTAGTTCTTTATGGTCTTTGGTGGGGCTTGAACCAGCATCATTGGATTACTGTTTCAGTACCTTAGCCATTAACCTACCACCGCCACCAAGGTATCCGGTTCCATCATAGTGCCACCCGTAATTCTATTTAGAGTAATTACGATGGCACTTAAAAGTAGCATATCACTAATGACATGCTTTTACCACCAGATGATGGACATTATCTTCTGCATATTCTGCCTGACTCAGACATTGCTTTATGGATTAATAGTGCTGGCAACAGGAAGCAATTAATCATCATTCAGCTTTCTGAAAACAACACTTCAGACACCTTGTACTCTACTAATTATTACTGCTGTACAGCATAAAAAGGATTGTTAGGAAACTGACCTCATAATGTATTCTGACTCATCAACATTACCACAGACATCACTGATGCTGCGTGTAAGTCATTTTTAGTTCCGGCTTGTGTCAGAGGCGTTTTACCTTCTGTCTTTTCTTTACTAAAGCAAATGCTGCTCTATCTGATGCAACTATGGACTGTCTCAGTCAAACCTGAAATAAAGGGTTTAGGTAGTTAGCTGACCTGGACCTGAAGAAGCAAAAGCTGTCTGACTGAAGAAAAAACTAATGACTCTATTACAGAGCAGAGCTACACAACATGACGTACACGCAGGATCTAGTGTAAAGATCAGAAGCTGAACAATGTTTATTATTAAAACCTGTTATTTTCAGGATGGTTTTCAGGCTGTATTTCTTATATGGCCTCTGTAGCACTGCAGTGACACTGACATGGTGGTGGTGTGTTAGTGTGTGTTGTGCTGGTATGAGTGGATCAGACACAGCAGCACTGATGGACTGAGAATAGTCCACCAACCAAAAATATCCAGCCAACAGCGCCCCGTGTGCAGCGTCCTGTCACCACTGATGAAGGTCTAGAAGATGACCAACTCAAACAGCAGCAATAGATGAGCGATCGTCTCTGACTTTACATCTACAAGGTGGACCAACTAGGTAGGAGTTTCTAATAGAGTGGACAGTGAGTGGACACGGTATTTAAAAACTCCAGCAGCGCTGCTGTGTCTGATCCACTCATACCAGCACAACACACACTAACACACCACCACCATGTCAGTGTCACCCGAATTATACCTGCTCTGTGGTGGTCCTGACCATTGAAGAACAGCATGTTCTCTATGTGGTAAGTGGAGCTGATAAAACAAGCTGGGATATGTAAAAAAAAGAATTCCGTTGTACTGTACACTGTACACATTCTATTAGCTGACTTAAACATAACATAGTGTTTGCTATTGTCATGCATCAACCACTTTGTACTGTGCATTTAGGTTAGTTTTATTTTCTAATTACTGACCAGTTATATTAATATAACAGATGAAGCAGAGGTAAAGAACATTTATACACAAGTGTGTTATGTCCTTATTACAGGACAATGCAAAAATGGCTGTAGAACACTGAGACCAAGTCAAGTGATGTGTTTCACAAAATTGAGTTTTTTTAATTTATTTGCAAATTAGGCTGGTTATTGACAAATCTCATTGATTTGCTTTGATTGATCAAATCATCCTAACAAATGGCACAAGTGTCCACAGTAATCCCCTCACAGCTCCCATGTGGCAGTGTTTTGGTGCATGTGAATAAAGTATAACCACTGTCATGTATTGGAAGTTTATGACTAGTTAGGTTTTTTAATATTCTTCCTAATTTGGCATGGTCTGATTTATTAGTGTGTAACAAACAGGTTATACAATCCTTATTAGTCTTTGACCAGTGTATTAAATCAAGCAATATTGTCCTGATTGATGTTTGACTCATCTGTGCACCCATCCTGGATTGAGGTACTAAGCTGTAATTTTATTGAACAGTTTTTCTTCGTGTCGTTCTTCAGTTATTCATTACACTTCTCTATAATCTGCTAGATCGTTCGGTATTTGCTAGGCTCAGCAGTATGTTTTGCTTCTTAACGATGTACAGAGTTGATTACTGCGACGAATAATGTTTTTCCTGTGTTCATTCATTCACTTGTTTTAATATATTGACAATTAGTCACCTGAATTCATTAGGCTACATTCTTCTTCACATTAATTAACAGGATTAAAAAGCCCAAGTTGTGGTTGGGGTAGTAAAGACTTAAAATGGAGTGACTGGCCAAAAAGGTGCTATCTTACTTTCTTTTACTATTATTTAGTCATTGCCAATTCCACCTTGTAGTCTTCTTTATCACAGCTCATATACCACTCAAGGGTGAGAGCTATTGTGTTTGTAAACAAATAGGAATTCACTACATTTTTGACATTACAATATACAATGATCAGCCATAACATTAAAACCACCTCCTTGTTTCTACACTCACTGTCTATTTTATCAGCCCCACTTACCATATAGAAGCACTTTGAAGTTCTACAATTACTGACTGTAGTCTATCTATTTATCTACATACCTTTTTAACCTGCTTTCACCCTGTTCTTCAATGGTCAGGACCACCACAGAGCAGGTATTATTTAGGTGGTGGGTCATTCTCAGCACTGCAGTGACACTGACATGGTGGTGGTGTGTTAGTGTGTGTTGTGCTGGTATGAGTGGATCAGACACAGCAGCACTGCTGGAGTTTTTAAATACCGTGTCCACTCACTGTCCACTCTATTAGACACTCCTACCTAGTTGGTCCACCTTGTAGATGTAAAGTCAGAGACGATCACTCATCTATTGCTGCTGTTTGAGTTGGTCATCTTCTAGACCTTCATCAGTATCAGTATAACTCTGTATTTTGAAAATACTTTCTGTGCTTTATTTGAAAACCTTTTTACTGCAACATTCAACTTATATTCATCATTTTTACTCACATCAAAATGTTATTTGCTTCTTTCCCTGAGTGTAAAATATTAAATTTCCTTTAAAGTTCATATCAAAGCGAGGCAGTGTTCAGTTCTCAAAATTTCACTGGTGTCTCTTGGGGCCAAGAGCTCTTCCCGGTTCTTTATTAACTGGAGCCGCTCCCAGTATCCACGTCTGACTCAGCAAACATGCCCTAACCATATGGGGGAAGTGACAAATGAACATAGTCAACATGGCAACAGAACCATCTGACTGTGTGACGTTCGCTTATTCACACAGTGCTGTTTACCTTAGAGAGTTTACGGAACGATAAATTACACAGTAAAACTAAAGTATGTCTGTAACAGGAGATTAAACCTGCTCTAAGGTTCTGTTCAGTGACTTACTGACTTTTATATTTGGACAAATTTCAGTTTTTGTGCAAGGACAGACTGAAATGAATATTCATTTGGGATGGACATTTTTTCCACTGACAATATAATATATATACACTGACTAGGCATAACATTATGACCACTGACAGGTGAAGTGAATAACACTGATTATCTCTTTATCACGGCACCTGTTAGTAGGTGGGTTTTATTAGGCAGCAAGTGAACATTTTATCCTCAAAGTTGATGTGTTAGAAGCAGGAAAAATGGACAAGTGTAAGGATTTGAGCAAGTTTGACAAGGGCCAAATTGTGATCTCCAAAACTGCAGCTCTTGTGGGGTGTTCCCATTGTGCAGTGGTCAGTATCTATCAAAAGTGGTCCAAGGAAGGAACAGTGGTAAACCAGCGACGGGGTCATGGTCGGCCAAGTCTCATTGATGCATGTGGGAGTGAAGGCTGGCCTGTGTGGTCCGATCCAACAGACGAGCTACTGTAGCTCGAAGTTAATGCTGGTTCTGATAGAAAGGTGTCAGAATACACAGAGCATCACAGTTACAGGGCTGTTTTGGCAGCAAAACGGAGACCAACACAATATTAGGAAGGTGGTCATAATGTTATGCTCGATCTGTGTATATCAATGTAATATTACTGTTCAAATACTGATAATCTTTAAGCAGTCCTACCAAGATCTCACAATATTTTTTGTAGATGTTCTGGATTGAAGTGCTTGGTTTTTGAAGTGATTGCATTTGGATATTTATGTTTTAATGTATTTATTAGGATTTTAACTCACATTTACACACTTTATTTATATTCATGACAGAACAGGTAGTTACGGGTTACACAAGATTCATCAGTTCACAAGTTTAATGTCAAACACAGCCATGGACAATTTTGTATCTCTAATTCTAGATTAAATAAACTAGATAAAATAAAAAGTTTAGGACCTAATCTGACTTTATCCGAAATAGTCTTTTTTCATTGCTAGCTGCATTCTAATCATAATAATAATAATTTGTGTGAATCTTACATACATCACTGACACTGAAATGAAATTTCAGACTCTCTAAAGCTGTATTTTGACTTTAGTCAGCACACGACTTTGCCCGGGCGACCTGTCCTTACTATTCCTGGAAGAACACATTTCATATCATTGACTAAACATTTCTATTTTTACATTTCACTGAGTCTGAATTGCTTCACATGCAGAAATGTATCTCTCCATTCGGTTCTCCGGTCACGGGAACAAAAATATTCAGTGACCGGGCATTTTTTATTAGGCTGTAAATAGATGCCATGCTATTGTTTTCTTTCATTGAGTGCTTTGATTTTTTTTGCTAAGAGTGACTGAAGGGAGGATAAGAAGGATCAAGATTATAGGTGGGGGAGGGGAAAGAGGATGAAGGGAAAAGATGGACTGAAGGTGGAGGACATGGGAGTGATGGGATGAATGATTGCTCACAGACGTGTCAGGCATACAGACTCGAGTGCGAATGCTGTGGTTCTTTATTATGAACGTTTTTATTTATATTCTATTTATATATTATATTCTGGGTGAGTTCAGTGGTTCAAAAGCTATAAGCACTGGTCTACAAAGATGTGGAGACCTTAAATCAAGTGAGTCATATAAATGCATCATCCATTATAATTTTGACAAATGGCAAGAACATGTGTGACGTACATCAGGAAAATGTTAAGGTCTAAATGGGTCCACTTAGGTGAAAATGGCACTCGGCCATCCACGTGATGTAAAAGAAAATGTGACTCATCAGACCAGACCACCTTCTTCCATTGCTCTGTGTCTCAATGCTCACATGACCATTGTTGGCGCTTTCGGCGGTAAAAGGAAACGTGATTCATCAGACCAGGCCACCTTCTTTCATTGCTCCGTGGTCTAGTTGCATGGGCACACTGACCATACACAACAACCTGCAATGCACTATGTATTCTGACACCTTTCTATCAGAACCAGCATTAACTTCTTCAGCAATTCGAGCTACAGTAGCTCGTCTGTTGGATCAGACCACATGGGCCAGCCTTTGCTCCGCTGCTTTCAGTTTTTTGGTACTGTGATCATACAACCAGTACCTCCAGTGTTGATTTGCTATATTATATTTATCCTCTCCTTCTCTTCACAACAAGGGTGATATAAGGATATAATGCCATGACCTAATAAGTTTCTACTGTAATGGCCCTTGTCAAACTCGCTCAAATCCCCAAGCATTATTGCCAATAAAATGTAAGCGCACTATTTAATTTTCTGTTTAATGTAAGTGTATGCTGTGTCAATATCCTGGAGTGGCTTTAGCAGTGTACAGATCTAAATCACATAGAAAATCTTTAGTGGTATTTAAAGAAAAGCAGCCATCAAACCTCCATCAAATGAGTTGAAAGCTTTTTCAAGAGACAAATGTGTGAAGATTTCACAACAGCTTGTCAGCACCTACCGAAAAGTTATAAAGGCAAAACATTTATTCCATGATTTTTTCTTTATTTATCTGGTGACGCTGTGTGTGAGTGTGATAGATTTTTCAAAAGACGACAGCATGTTCTGCCAGTGGGGACAAGTGACCCAGTACAAACACACACACACACACACACGCACACACACATTTACACACTGCGATGTCTTGCTGTGAGAGTGATGGTTGTAAGTGTGACATCATTTCTCCTTTTAAAATGAGCACACATGGTCAATGGGCATCATATTTCACTTTTCATGTTCCAGCACTTGTGATTTCACTGTAACAGGCTATTACAGCCTGCAGCTTCATTTTACACTTGATTTTACATGTGACTAGTGATAATTTAGACTAATAAATTGTTTTGAGATTTTTATTTGAAAAAAAAAATCACAGTTCTTCTGTACAGATTAAATTGGTTTTGTACAAAATAATTAGCAAACTAGATTTGGCACAATTATAACCATCTACTCTAAAAGATGTAGCAGTAACGGGCAACTTCACCTTCTTAGGTTTTTTGTGAATCTTTTAAAAATAGGACAAAAATCTGCTGGGATGGCTGCTCAGGTGACGCAGTGGTAAAAACATTTGTGGTGGGCAAACCAAATGTGTCCATTCTTAAAGACCCAACCAGATCTAGATGACATTAAAATAAGTCTCACATATGCCAATGGCCTTTTTCCCATCCCATCATGTGTGATTCTTTTTTACTCTTCTCAATTAAATGCAACAGGACCCCCCTCCCCCCAGGCTTACTGAGGTCCTCTGTTTCAGAACCAGTACTACTGGGAATTATGTTGATGTCTCTGTGTGCCTATTTATTAGGATGTGACACTATTGTGGTTTCAACATTGGATTTCACCACAAGACAAAAAATCTGCTGGGATAGCCGCTCATGTGGCGCAGAGGTAAAAACACACGCTAGCGCACCAGATCTGGGATTTCGAATACATCGTATTGAATCTCAGCTCTGCCATCCGGCTGGGCTGAGCGGCCACATGAACAACGATTGGCCTGTTGTTCATATAGGGGTGGGGTATTAAGCCGGATAGGCACTCCTCATAACTGATGCGCTACGACCTCCGCTGGCTGATTGATGGTGCCTGCAAAGAGGCGGGGAAAGAGTGCGGATCAGGGTGTGTCTCTCCCTACACAGGGCTGATTCGCATATATGCACTCGCCTTGTGTGGGTGACAAAATGCATACAGCTGCTGCCCACGTGTCGGAGGGGGCGTGGGTTAGCTTTGTTCTAATTAAATCAGAGTGGGGGTCGGCAATAGTGGAGAGGAAGTGTGACGGGCAATTGTATGCGCTAAAAATTTAAATATATATAAAAAATCTGCTGGGATAAAATTATACATACTCAGTTAAATCAAGGTATGATTTTGAAATGCAAAGTCAAATACAAAATGCAAAGTCAAACAATAATGTAAATTTTATTGTTTTAAATGCTTATAAATGGGTGCGGCTCATCTCCTCCCACTGACCTCATATTTATATTTCGTTCTGTCTTGGCCTTGTCCCTTATTTGCTCCTGTGTCATCGTCCTTTCAGTGTAACCACAGCTGTTATCCCACACCATTTCAAAGTCAGAAAAAAATCAATGTCAGTCCCAACCCCCCTCTCTGCAGCCAGCGGTAAGACTTATAGAGCATGACGAAGACGTCTTTCAAACGTCAATGAGGAAAAACAGAGTGGAGGCTGTTCTTGCTGCAAAGAAAAATGCTATACTATATTAATACTCGTGGGTTTTGAATGGAAAGTCCAACAAGCTTGTGATCATTTGCATTCAGACGTATCTGTTTACACAATGCTTTTTGTGTCTTTCTTTATCTCTGTCTGGGACATTAACAGGTTTCACAGGTTTCTCTACATCCCATTAACAAATGGCTTGTTTTTCATCTCCAGTCCCGCTGAGTATCACTTATAATTAATACACCATGTGTGCATTAATTACAGTAAGTCTTATCAGGTCATGATATTTAATCCTCATATCTCACAGTCACTTGTTCAGAGGGAAGAGAAGGAGAGGATAGATAGAATAAAGCAAAATCAGCGCTGGAGGTTTGGGTTGCAGGCTTTACTGGTACTAAAAGAGAGCGGTTCTCAACCTTTTTTTCTCTTAGACCCTCTGTGTTAAAAAATGTCATGAGAAATGTAATGAATTTATTATGAAGGTATATTATCTTGGTATGTTCTGATTTTGGTTGATGTACTGGGTTTACTTCTAGTGGTTTACTTCAGTGGGATCTGCATCAACAACTGAATAGGTATCTTTCATAGTCACCACCTGTTGACCTTTGCAAATTTGTGGTGGGCAAACCTTTCTCAAAGTCCATTCTAAACCCAACCTCTGCAGGTTAAAATAGATCTATATAACATTAAAGGAAATCTTACATATGCCAGTGGCCCTTTTCCCGTCCCATCATGTATGATTCTTTTTTACTTTTTTTAATTAAATGCAACAGGACTCCCCCTCCCAACCCCCCATCCCAGCTCACTGAGGCCCTCGGTTGAGAACCACTGTTTTACCATGCCTTTTTTCAAAGCGACTTACAGTACTGTGACAGCACACAGTCTGAGCAATTGAGGGTTAAGGGCCTGCTCAAGAGCCCAACGGCAGCAACCTGGCAGTGGTGGAACTTGAACCAGTGACCTTCTGATTACTATTCCAGTACCTTAAACGCTAGGCTACAACGTCTTGATGTCTCTGTGTGATTATCAATTACAAGAAGAAGTAATGTAGCTACATGTTAGGATGTGATGCTGTTGTGGTTGTAACAATGGATTTCACCAGAAGGTTAGCACCACCCCACTAGCTGTTACATTTAAACAAATTATGAAGTAAATTGGATATATATATATATATATATATATATATATATATATATATATACTGTATTTTACCTAAAACATAAATTTATTATAAAGAGGTGTGTTTTGTAAAACAACTAGGGTATTAAATAATTATGCATGTTTTTCCTTATTATTATCATTAATGCAAGATTTTACTGTGTAAGTAAATTTGGGGCGTTTAGTATGCACCCCAGAAGAAGTGATCTTTCCTGCATTCTTAGCCAATACTGACTCAGTTAAATAAAGGTGTGAAATCACTATGCTCTTGGTGCAAGCAGGAAACACAGAGAATCGAAGCCATATTTTACATTAGTACATTCTCCAGGATGAAAAACACAAATGGTGAAATGCTGCTTTAGATGTGCCATGAATTGCATTGATAACAGGTATGAATGTTCATATAGCAGTACATAATTACTGTCATAGATGGAAAGCACCAAGGTGAGGGGGGGTTGTTCAAGAAAAAATAAAGCATATATTGATTATTATTACAATAAAATTCAGAACCATTAATGCCCATTATCAGGGGTCTTTATAAACATCACACATTTATATGACATCACATTGTGGCAATTCCTTTAGCTTTAACGTTACTGAGAGAACTTGAGGCAAAATGCTTCAACCATTTTAACCTTATAAATGTTTTTAAGATGTCAGTGTCGCAGGTTAGTGGTTAGCTGCAATAAAACAACAGCAAGGTCAGACTGCATGCTGCAGAGGTACGAGCTGAGTAAGGCTACACGCTCAAGGAGGCATCCTGCATCAGCAAAACCAGTGTACGTACAAGAGTTCAGAAGAGTACAAAACACAGTACTTCATGGAGACAGAATAAATAATGCTAAAATAATAGTAACAAAAAATAATAATACAAATAATAATTCAATAAACAAAACAGACTGTTTAACCGAAACCAGATACATTTACAATTAAAATCAAATATTTACATCCAGGAACAGTTGTGGCTAGTTTGAAAGGACTATAAAAATATTTGGAGCCATGCTTCTTCCCATGGTCAAGCTGTCCCAAACTGTGACCACATACTGAAACATGTGTAACACTGTCCACAGTCAGGTGAGCTTCTTGCCAGTATGGGCACAAAACTGGAGCACCAGCTTGAAAATTACCACCTTAAAACTTGACTGTAGTTTGTTGCTGATCACTGGAACTAAGAGGGCCTTTTTAAAGCATAGTAGCCTTTAAGCTCATGATTGTATAAAGCTGGCGTGATTGTAAACAGAGTCTGGCAGGAAATAGACATCTGTAGTTTATTAAACGGGTAGATTATTGTGTATGATGTTCTAAGTTTTCTCTGTTTGGAAATAATTATTCTTACTGGACTTAAATCAAGCCTGACTCTTACTGTGGTTCGGTGAAGTCCTAGAGCCTTAGAAATGTCTTTGTAATACTGACCTTCTACAGGAATGACCTAAATCAAGCCTGATTCTTACTGTGGTTCGGTGGAGTCCTAGAGCCTTAGAAATGTCATTGTAATACTGACCTTCTACAGGAATGGCTTAAATCAAGCCTGGTTGTGTTCAGATAGGTACATGAACTAATTGTTGGAGTGACAAAGAAGACAGGGATGATATGTGTGTTGAATAACTTTGTTTTTGGCATTTTTCAGTACCTGTACTGAGTATTATAATACGATATTTAAATTTAGCAGACGCTTTTATCCAAAACAGTTATACAATTGATGGTTGAAAGCCTTGCCCAAGGGCCCAACATTGGCAACTTGGTGGGGCAAGTGGTGGGGATTGAACCAGCAACCTTCTGATTACTAGTCAGGTACCTTACCTGCTGAGCTGCCACTGCCGTGATATCAGTATTAAGTCAAAAATTAGAGTTCATTGCTAAGCATTTGACTACACAGTTTAGAGTCTGAGCAATTGAGGGTTAATGACCATGCTCTAGGGCCCAACAGCAGCAACCTGGCAGTGGTGGGGCTTAAACCAGTGACCTTCTGGTTACTAGTCCAGTACCTTAACCACTAGGCTACGGCTTGCCGACTACACCAACCATTTCTTTTCACCTTTCCCTCAAGAAGACTCTCAAGAAGGCCGTTTTTCTCTCTACCAGTATTGACAATCATATGATTCTGTTAAGTGCATATGTGAGCACCTCCTGTTAGTCCTAAACCTAATTTATGAACCACACCCATTTTAATCCAAGTATGGCTGCCTCCTTTCCACCAGAATGCTTTTCCGAGATTATATCATAGCTTGTGTAATAAGCTACAAGGTCAACGAGGCATGTTAAGCACAGACAGAGGTCCTCTGGCCTGTAAATCACGTTCTGTTAGCAGTGAATAGGACGAGGGTGGTGAGTTATGAGAAGGACGACTTTAACTCATCCCTGAAATCCATTTGGCGGTTAGTAGTCAGCGTCGATAAAGGCGACAGCAAGGTCAAACGGCCTGAAGATATGAGCTGAACAAAGCTACACGCTCCAGCAGTTCTGGTTGCCTGCATCAGCGGAACCAGGGATGAAACAGGAGTACAATGGACTGGAATGGAATGAGTTTTAGTCAGAGTGTTATAATAAAATGTATGATTACATTGGGTGAGCTGAAAACGAATAAGATTGTTAAATGTGTTAAACGTTTAATAAAGCACACACACATTTTAATATCTTTGTGGAGGTATTTAAATGAATCGCCTCTCTGGAGCAAGTCTGGAATGAGAGCAACTCCAAACCTAACTTGCTAAAAAATTTACAGTTTATATTTATGAGAAGTTTATGTCTGTATATTACCCAGTCAGGCTGGTGGTGCCACTGTGTCTGGGTTGGCACATTAGAACCCTGTGAGTTGTACAAATGCAAACACAAAGAAATACAATCGCACTGACTTACCCAGAGTCCAGATCCTCTTCACTGGACCTAACTTTGCCAGAAGGCCAAACTTCTTGATAAACCACTGGGACTGACAGATACAGACAACACACTTTGTATTGGAACTGACAGTCACAGACCAAACCTTCTTTAGTGGGACTGACAGGCACAAACACCACACGGAGACACAGATACTACACCTCTTTCATTGGGACTGACAGATACAGACAACACACCTTGTGTTGGAACCGATAGGTACAGACCACACCTTATTTTACTGGGACTGACAGGCACAGAGACCACACCTTCTTTTACTTGGACTGGGACAGATACAGAAACCTTTTCTTTAATTCTGAGTATCAATAAAGTGTCCGTCCGTCCGTCCATCCATCCATCCATCCATCCATCTATCTATCTATCACACCTCCTGTACTAGAACTGACAGATACAGAAACCTTTTTAAATTTTCAGTATCAATAAAGTATCTGTCCGTCCGTCTATCCATCTATCTGTCACACCTCCTGTACTAGGACCGACAGTTATAGAGACCACACCTTCTTTTACTGGGACTGACAGGCACAGAGACCACACCTTCTTTTACTGGGACTGACAGGCACAGAGACCACACCTCTTTCACTGGGACAGACAGACACAGAGACCACACCTCTTTCACTGGGACAGACAGACACAGAGACTACACCTTTTCTTCGGAACTGATAGGCACAGACCACACCTTCATCAGTGGGACTGACAGGCACAAACACCACTCCTTTACTGGGACTGACAAATACAGAGACCACACATTTTTTACTGGGACTGACAGGCACAGAGACCACACCTCCTGCACTGGGACTGATAGACTCAAACACTACACCTTTACTGTGACAGACACAGAGACCACACCTCATGACAGGCCCAAAGGCCACACATTAGTTTTGGTGTGGTAATGAAAGTGAGATCTCTTTTTTTTTTTTAACTCTTTTAACCTTAATAATGCCAACCAACCAAAGTGGCAAAACAAATGTATTTTAAACATGTATTTATGTCTACACTAATAGTAATGTTTGTTTGTCTTTTGTATTTTTTTCAGAGAGACACAAAAGGGCAGTTCCTGTTGGATCATGTGTGCAACCACTACAGTCTGCTGGAGAAGGATTACTTTGGCATCAGATATGTGGACCCTGAGAAACAGCGGGTACACACACACACACACACACACACACACACTATTAATACATATATTACACATCTATTAATGGAAAGGAACCACCATAAGACCACAAGTGAACAGATAGTATTTAGGTGTTGTTACTTATTTTTTACTTTTAGCACAGCAGTGATCTCCTTGAACACTTTGGATGCAGGCTAGAACACACATGCTCAAAGGTGTACATTCATCTGCCATATTTTATACCAGCCAGGGATGGATTTGTTGGGAGCCTTAGCTATAAAGAAATAAATACATAAAAAAAACTAGAAATATTTCAGTTAGAAACCAGATTGATTTATGTTTATTTGAATAATTTAATTTGTTATTCAGATTTTAAGAAACATTCCATATGTCCATTTCCAGGGCTCAGGTAACACAGGACTATTATACTAGTCCACTACCACTGAGATCCGGGTTCAAATCTCAGCTGTGCTATCAGCCAGCTGGTAGTGTACACAAACGTAATTGAATGTCTGGGGGAAGAGGGGTGGCCGAAGCTCCTCAATGGATTGGTGCCATGTCCAGGGTATTCCTACCTTGTGTCCTGTTTTTCCTGATTGAACTGGACCTGCCAAAACCCTGAGCGAGATGTGAAGATGAAATAAAAATGCCCCCATTATCCATTACAAAATGATCAGCCCTTTGTTTCCACTATTTTCTCTTAAATTCTACATGAAGTTGCTCTGACAGACATCTGTGCATCTATACCCCGCTGGTTGTGCAATGGTGTTTGCTCAGTCGAGCAGAAAATCTCTCAGCAGGTTAATTAATTATTTATGTCCATTTATGTTGTAATAAATGCTTTGTGTTTTACTCTCTCTATGTGTTTAATTTTTTTGCTAACAGCAATGGTTGGACCCAAGCAAACCCGTGGTCAGGCAGATGAAAAGTAAGTTTGTTTGTTGATTGTTCTTTCTGTGTATTTAGTGAAATATTCATTCAATCATTCTTTTTCTTATCCGCTTATCCAATTAGGGTCGTGGGGGGGTTGTGCTGGTACCTATTCCAGCTTTTCAATGGGCGCATGGCACACAGTAACACCCTGGACGGGACGCCAGTCCATCGCAGGGCAGACACACATACACACACACCCATTCACGCAATTTAGTGTCTCCAGTTAACCTGACTGCATGTTTTTGGACTGTGGGAGGAAACCGGAGCTCTCAGAGGAAACCCACACAAACACGGGGAGAACATGCAAAGTCCACACAGAAATCACCAGTACCACCCCGCCTGGGGATCAAACCCAGGACCTTCTTGCTGTGAGGTGACAGTGCTACCCACTAAGCCACTGTGCTGTTATTTAGTGAAATAGTGAATATCTTTGGTACTAATTGGTCTGTTGGGCCCTTGAGCAAGGCCCTTAACCCTCTCTGCTCCAGGGGCGCCATACGATGGCTGACCCTGTGCTCTGACCCCAGCTTCCAAACAAGCTAGGATACGTGAAGAAAGTAAAGAAATTTTGCATATTTTGGATTCAGTAATATTTTTAATAATGTTTTTCTTTATCGATTGCAGGTCAGCAGCCGTACACGATGTGCTTTCGAGTAAAATTCTACCCACAGGAACCCATCAAGATTAAAGAAGAATTGACCAGGTAACTCAGCAAACGATTAAGAAACACTACGCTTTTCTTTTACTCTAAATATATACACTGGAGTGCTCACTTGAAAACAAGAATTGTGCTACAAAAGAGCTTTTAAAGAATGCCTCCGGAGCAGATTAACCCACTTAGCTTCGAAATGACACCAGCTCGAGTGTTTGGCTGGAGCAGAGATGGAACGCATGTATGAATTGTTTTCTTTTCATTTTTGATAAGCTTCAAGCATGTGGCTGTAGATGTCTTTGATTTGTGGGTGAACTCAAAAGCCGAAGCTTAAAAGCACGCTTTGATGCGATGTTTGGCACAACCCTGAAACACACACTAACATTCATATATGTTTGTACTGTGCTGCTGCTCGGTATGTGTAAACCATCTGAACTGCGAAGATAAGAAACGCCATCCTGCCACGTTTAATACGCTCTATCTGAAAGTCTCTCAAACTGTCTCTGTCATCTGTCATATCTTTTAGATGTTACTGGCTCTATTGAGACCTAGTATTAATATCAACCTTATGTGATCTGATCACATTTGAACATTCATTCATTCATTTGGTCTGTTTTACCACTGCTTTATTCTGGTTGGGTCAAATTCACTGAGCTAAAGGTAGGAGACACCCTGGACAGGTCACAGGGCAAACACACTCACACACACACTAATACCTAGGACAGTTTGGTATCTCCAATTAACCTGAATGCATATCTCCTGGAGGAAACCCACACAGACACTGAGACAACATGCAAACTCCACACAGAAAGGACCCATACTGCTCCACCTGGGAATCAAACCCAGGACCTTCTTGCTGTGAGGCAACAGTGCTACCCACCGAGCCACCGAGCCACAATTGAACATGGATAACCATTTATTTCTGGAATTTGTGTCAAAACTCATTACAAATTATGATTATTCATAATTCAATGTTTAATGACAGAAGCAGGTACATTTCACTCCTGGATAAGACGTCAATAGCTCAGTACCAAAACTTGTGTGTACCAAAGTGTATACACTATTCGGGTAAAATTATGTGGACACCACTTCTAAATATTGAGTACAGGTGTTTCAGCCACACCCACTGATAACAGCTGTATAAAACCAATTACAATAAATACATTAAGTTCCCCGGTGAAACATTGAGGTTTTTTTCAAAGACACCTTTGTGATAAACTGAAATGTAAGTTGCAACCCAGGCCCTGCAACCCTTTTCGTCACTGCCTTACCTCAGAAATGCTCTTTTGACTAAATGTTAAGCCATATAAACACTTTACAATCTGGTATACATCCAGTCACATATTCATTTGGTGTTTTATAATAAAATTAAACTTGGCCTTTGAATTATATTTGACTTTAGCTGATGACTTCTCTGTGCCAGTATAAATAGTATAGTAAGTAAATAGTATAGTATAGTAAACAGAATAGTAATTACTATAGTAACAGTATAGTAATGTAGTAATTTATCTTCATCTCTACATAACGTGTAAATGAAAACTTTCACAAGACATGGAATACAGGAAACAACCACTCTAAGGTAAAATCAGGGTTTTCTTAAGACAATAATGATTAAAAGCCAGTTACATGCTTCTATAAGAGTTTTGAAGACTTTGTATACCATGTAGCCCCTCATAACATGCTGTGTGACATTTTTCCTCATTAGTTGGAAAGCCCGTTTCCATGGTAACCTTTTCTGGGTTAGGGTTCTCATGGAAACATCTTTTTCAGTACGGCTAAAGTACTGGTATGTTTCAGTAGGTTTTACTTACGTATTCTCTATTCAGTATTCAGAGTCAAACAGCACTAGGAAATCACTCATCTGTTTTATTTTGTTAGAAAAGCAAACCTTTCACCCTTGTATTGTATGATCTTGCTTTTCTGCTCAGATACCTGTTGTACCTGCAGCTGAAGAGGGATTTGTACCACGCCAGGCTCTTGTGCCCTTTCGCAGATGCTGCCTATCTTGGAGCCTGTATAGTACAGGGTAATGCTGCAGCTTTACTGTTTGAAGTGCTTTGGCATTTACACAAATTTTGCTAAGATCACAACTGGACGGTAGCTATTAGCCACTGATTGAAATATCAAACTAAATAGCATGGCTATTCAACGTGTCACAAATGTAGATCAACAACATAAACATAAATGTCATGACCAGAGCTAGTTAAGCACTTAAAAAACTTATATATGATACATGGCATTTAATTTAAAGATGGTACTAAAAAATACATATTACGTACATATTAAATACATACATATTTGCATCCATACTACTATGCCGTTTATGATTAAAAGCATAATACTTTTTTATATATATATATTTTGTTTATGCATTTCTCCCCTTTTTCACCTTGTTTAGTGCGTCCAATGGCCCGATTGCATCAAGCTTCCTCTCCACCAATGCCGAACCCCGCTCTGATTGAGGAGAACGAAGCTAACCCACACCCCCTCCGACACGTGGGCAGCGGCCGTATGCATTTTGTCACCTACACGTTGACGAGTGCATCCATCAATTAGCGCCATCAATTTAATATCCCACCCCTATCTGAACAACAGGCCAGTTGTTGTTCATGTGGCCGCTCAGCCCAGACGGCAGGCAGAGAGCTGAGACTCGATACGATGTATTCGAGATCCCATCTCTGGTGTTCAGTGTGTTTTACCGCTGCGCCACATGAGTGGCCGAAAGCATAATACTTGCCTTATTTGTGATATAAATTGTTAATAATTTTAATTATATATAATTTAAAGAGTTATATAAAAATTTAAAAAATGTAATTAAAAAAAATATTAATTCAATTTATATAAATTTAAATTATATAAATGATTTAAATAATTATTAGTTTCCCAATTTGCATTTTAAATTTAAATAATTTTCTCATTGATTTTTTAATTTATTTGACGGCATGAGATCATTTTTAATTTTAATTTATTATGTAATTAAATGTGTGATTTTAATATGTATTTGTTTAATGCATAATTTATAATTTAGATCAGTTACATCAGTAATAGTTGCTCTGATTATAATTTAAAAATGTAATAATTTGCCAGTTTATAGTTATATTTTAATATATTTAAAATAATTTAAGCTCTTCAGATTTATTTTATTTATTATTTAAATAGTTTCTAACTTTGGAATTTTGATGGTTTTTGATTATTTATTTATCATCATTTATTAATAAGAAAAAATTTCAATTGCTATTGAAATAATTAGGAAACATATTTTTCAACATTATATTATTATGTATTTTGAGGATCGTATTGAGTAAAGTGTAGTTAATTCTTTCAAGAATTAAATGCTTAAAATATCTACTAATATATATTTTTAATTTTGTGATGAATATTTGAAATATTATTTTAGCATTGAACATTAGGTCAGGATTAAAACAAGATGGTGTTTAGAAAAAGTTGATTAACCAGCATATAGTTATAATATAAGTTACATTAAATGCTAGCTAACTTTTAATTAACAGTGAGCCAACATTAACTGAAATGTCTCAGTGTTAGTAATGTTGCTCATGTGCATGTTAGGTAAAATATATTAGTGCAAATAAATTGCATAATAGTTGATTTTAAAAACATTTAAATAACTAGATTCTGTAAATGATACCCTACTTTAGATTGTTTGCTTCAAACACAACTGTTTATCCTTCAGAAGGACATATGTTCTTACCTTGTAGATAATTTGGTAGATTCAGTGTGCTGAACTGTTCCGTTATGAGTTATGCTTGTGTTTGCAGCCGAGCTTGGTGACTACGATGCAGACGAGCATCCTGCAGACTACATCAGTGATTTCAAAATCTTCCCCAAACAGAGTCTCAAACTGGAGCGCAAGATCATGGAGATCCATCAGAATGAGCTGAGGTGTGGGCAGCAGTTGACCTGTTCTTTACTGGACAGTATTGTTTTCAGTCTTACATTATTTATGTAATATTATGTAGCTCAGTGATTGTTAAAATAAAACTGAAGATGTAATGCTGATAGTAAAATGTTTTTTTTTCCTGTTACACCACATTGGAGCCTCAAAAAAATGTGCAGTAATTTTTAAGTGCTGTATATACAGAGTATATTAGCCTGCTGGCATGCTTGATAGATTACAGTGGAGTCTGGGAAAGTTCTGCTCTTGAAAACACTGGTGTTGACTTAATCCACTGGGTATCCCAGGGTTCTTTTGAGAATTTTGAAGGTCAGCATTTACATTTCTGGCATTTAGCAGATGCTTTTTTTCAAAGCGGCTTATAGTACTGTGACAGCGTACTGTCTAAGCAATTGAGGGTTAAGGGCCTTGCTCAAGGGCCCAACAGTGGCAACCTGGCAGTATTGGGGCTTGAACCAGTGACCTTTCGATTACTAGTCCAGTACCTTACCCGCTAGGCTACAACTGCCTACAGTTGTGTGTTGTAAACAGTAGAATATAGCAGTTGGTTATAATGTTAAAGTTTGTGTGATGATTTTGTGTTATTTTTGTGTTTTCTAAATGGTTGTTTGTATGAATTATGTTCATTATTTTTATTATTATCTGTAGGGGTCAGTGTCCAGCTCTGGCTGAACTGAACATGCTTCAAAGAGCTCACACACTGGACACATATGGGGTAGACCCACATCCCTGCAAGGTACAACTCAAGGTGTCAGCTTTAATTTTCCTCCAGGTTCTTTATGATGTTATATTTGAACTTTTTTGTATTTTCTCCCCAATTTATCCTCACAATTGTTTGATTATCTGATCATAATTTACCCCTACTGCTCCAGACCAAGAGCGGCATGGTGGTTTAGTGGGTAGTACTGTCGCCTCACAGCAAGAAGGTCTTGGGTCTGGGTCCTTTCTGTGCGGAGTTTGCATGTTCTCCCCGTGTCTGCATGGGTTTTCTCCGGGAGCTCCGGTTTCCTCCCACAGTCCAAAAACATGCTGACAGGTTAATTGGAGACACTGAATTGCCCTATAAGTGAATGGGTGTGTGTATGTGTGTGTATGTGTGTGTGTGTGTGTGTGTGTCTGCACTGCGATGGACTGGCGTCCCATCCAGGTGTTACTGTTGAAAAGCCCCCGACCCTAATTGGATAAGGGAATAAGAAAATGAATGAATGAATGCTGCAGACCTTCACCCATGACCGATAGGGTCACAACTGTCACGTGCTCCCTCCAACACGAAGCCAGTTTATATGGGGATCCATATCGTGCACGGAGAGTCACGCACCCATCTCTGTTTTCCCCTGACTTATAGTGCAGATGCCATCAATCAGCCAGCAGAGGCCATAGTTGCAGCAATTATAAGGAAACCCTGTTCAGCCATTGTCCCACCCCTTACCCCATCGTGTGTCTGTGTAAGCGTTCGGCTGGCTGATAGCAGAACCGAGGCTAATGTGTTTTACCGCTGCGCCACATTTAAACATTTTAAATAAACTTTTACATTCAATTTCAGTGTCATTAGATAAAGCATTGACCTTTATAGTGTGATGAGATTGTAGGTAAGGTTTCTTCCTGAGGAACCTTAGATGGGAATGTTTTTAATGCAGTGCTTAAGAGTTGACCCGTGCAGTCCAAATCCAATGCAAGCTAATCTTCCTGCAGGTCCCTGTACAGTAATAAAAAGATTTGCATCTTCAAGCATCTTTTCTTGGTTTTTCAGATCTTAATTTGACTTCTCATGACATTTAACAGTAAAACAACAAAAGACAATATTAGAATATCTGACAGCCTTTTCTTGCCCTTTTCCTTTGTTAGCAGCCTAAGTAAAGACGCCCACGTTTGTCTTGTCTGGAACCCTAGAGAATGACTTAGGTTAAGGCACAATATATTAGCAATGATCTTGTGGTCAGTTTAAATGAGATTTGGTGAATCAGAAAATCTGGTAATGGTACTTTTACCAGTTGCAGGCTGCTGCAGTCATTTTTTTAGTCACTGCAAAGCTTTTAAGAATCCCACTCATTTTTCTCCTTTTAGGACTTTACTGGAACAACAGCGTTTCTGGGATTCACTGCCCGAGGCTTTGTGGTTTTTCAAGGAAACAAGAGAATCCACTTGCTGAAATGGTATTTACTGTTTGTTTTTACTGTTTTGTACTGCTGACATCATCCTGTTATGTCCTCTGATAACTCTGTACTCTTACCTCCTACTGTGTTTAACCTCTTTTAGTCTCTCTCTCCTTTTTATACTTATTTTTATACTTATTTTGTCTTTGCATTTCAGTTTTACAGGGGGTATAACACAGAAATAATTCAAAACCTAGTTGCCAATACCTTAAAAAGTATTTACCTTCAAGGCTTAGTCAGTTTTTTATTAATACATTTTAAATAATTTTGAACAACATTCGTTACAGAGTGGTGATGTACAGCAGTTTAAGGACTAGGGTATCAGTTCCCCCCTTAGGTGTCACTTTAAAAGTGTGCTTTAAGTCAGTTTGCTAAAACACAGTTTTTTTGGCAGCATGATCCAGTTTGTTAATCCTAGTTTCCTCTGTATTGTGCATTCCTCTGTATTTTTTCCATAAATCCTGATCAGATTGCCTGTCCTTGCTTTTAAAAAGTACTCCCATTACATCCCATAACAAGTAGGGATGGATCTACCTGACTAATGGGACTTGTTACATTTTTGCCACATATACCAACTACATTGCAATCTGAAGATTTTCATCAGACACTTGTTTGACACTTTACTAAGAAGTCTTACAGGTGAACTGTAATTTTTGTAGGGCTTTTCTTTCCTGCAACTGTGACACAATATAATAGAATATAATAGAATAGAATGCCTTTATTTGTCATATATATAGGGTGTCCCAAAATTCACGCAAGATTTGAATTTGGCGCCATTTGTGCGGTAAAGATCATGCGATTTAATGCCGTTGGACTTTTTTCTTTGGGGTTTTTTGAGGTCTAAGGTTTATGCCATCAAGCCCACGACCACCCACGCCTTGAAGGAGGAAATTGAGCGCTGTATCAACGAAATTCAGCCACATTTATGCAAAATGGTCATGGAAAATTTCATGGGCCAGCTGTAGCCTAGTGGTTAAGGTACTGGACCAGTGATCAGAGGGTTGCTGGTTCAAGCCCCACTACTGCCAGGTTGCTGCTGTTGGGCCCTTGAGCAAGGCCCTTAACCCTCAATTGCTTAGACTGTATACTGTAACTGTAATGTAAGTCGCTTTGGATAAAGGCGTCTGCTAAATGCTGAAAATGTAAATGTAAATTTCGACAAAAGAGTGCGTATGTGCCAGCAAAGCCGTGGAGGCCATTTACCCGATATGCTATTCCATACATAACCCTATACTGTATACTTTATGAATCAATTAAAAAATTAAAATTTTTAATTAAAAACCTGTGTTCTCTATCAAAATTACTTCTTGCGTGAATTTTGGGACACCCTTTACATATACACGTGTACAGTACAATTTCCGCAAAGCCAAGCTCTTCTGGAATCTGGGGTCAGAGCGCAGGGTCAGCCATTGTATGGCACCCCTGGAGCTGAGAGGGTAAAGGGCCTTGCTCAAGGACCCAACAGTGGCAGCATGGCAGAGCTAGGATTCGAACTCTCAATCTTTCAGTCGATTGCCCAAAGCTCTACCCACTAGGCTAACACTGTCCAGTTAATGGTCACAAGGGTTTGTATAGTGTACAATATGATTAATATATAAAAATTGCCTTCAGTTGCTGCCAATAAGTTTTGCAACTTCAAAGTGAGATCTGGTGTTACAGTAGCTAATTTAAAGAACACACATATATTTTTAAATCTACTTTTAATTTTTTTTTTAAATATGCTGCTCTAAGATTTTGTCTTCTTCTTCATTTAAATAATGCTTACTGT
Organism: Trichomycterus rosablanca; assembly: GCF_030014385.1. Lineage (NCBI taxonomy): Eukaryota > Metazoa > Chordata > Actinopteri > Siluriformes > Trichomycteridae > Trichomycterus > Trichomycterus rosablanca. The sequence continues at coordinate 34,258,972 of NC_085994.1, read as the reverse complement.
TTTAAAAAATCAACTTAAAACAAAAATGACAGATTTTAAGCACTAATGAATCTAGCGATCTCTCCCTGTTTAGGTCAGATGTCAGCAAATTTAAGTTTGAAGGGAAAACCTTTTATGTGATTGGAGTACAGAGAGAGGTAAGTTCTATTTGTTTTAAATTAAAGAAATTTTAAGTTCATATCCATTCACTGTTTCTAATCTCGTGCACATCATGTAACACAGCTTGCTAAATGCTTGTTAGGTGTATTTAGACTCATGCAAAATAGAATTAGCCAAATTGTTTAAGCTTTGGTCAAGCCAAAAATATTGTTTACCAGTTTTGCTGTTATAGAGAGTGTGATTATAGAAGACCTTTACATGGTAGTTTATTTAATTGTAACTAGCTATTTCAGTAGTAAAAATGTTGTATAATGCCGGCCTTTGGGGGGAAACATTTCCAGGTAAAAGCTGGAAAAAACAGGTGAATTACATTATGGTCTACTATCTTGTGCTGACTGTGGATTCTTTTGCACAGATTGTCTCACAACCAACTAACCCATATGCCTAGCACATTTCTATACCCCAAACCTGAAATTTTAGACTACGCACTAAAAACTAATTCTAACCATTTCATTGGAGGAAAATGTAGTCATACATCATACATAATACTTTGTAATGCATGCAATAAACAGTTCAATATCTTTACAACTACTGTACATATAAACATAAATTTTTATTAAGCATTTATGTTGTGTATTTTGGAAAGACTAGCTCTACCTGCTGCAAGCAATAGGCTTATTTTTCTATTGAAAGTTTAAGACTTCTTGTAATTAAGCATCAACTTGAGCATTACACACTATTTTTTGATATTCCAACAGTGCATGTTTTGACTATGTTTACAGTAGTGTATCATTTAAACACTTCTTAGGAGGGCAGGATATTTGACAGTTCAGTTTTAGCTATGCTACATAGGTTTATGAGACTGTGGGGATGTTTAAACTAACCTGTTAGCCATAAGCCTGCTATGCCCTTTAACATTGGACTGTTAACCTGATTGTGTACCTTTTATTTTTAGCCAAACTTTTCCCATGAATTAATTTAAAGTTTACCATTTCACTTGTCAATATAGAAATAATTACTGTATTAAAATATATTTAGTTCATCATGTTCATCATCCTGTTTTTGACTTGTTGCTTAAATTCATGTTTTGTATGTGCTTCTGCCTTCTTTTGTTTGTGTGTGATTTTTCCATTGCTGGTGAGTAAACACACATTTCATTACCATCTTTTACTCATGATAACATTTTATACTTGCTTTAAACTCTTACTCTCACATCCCTGTCTCCAGCATTTAGAATACTTAAGTTTTTATGCTTAATAAGGAATATAGTGCACACACACACACACACGCACACACACACACACTGTTTATACTAGCATGCTAAAATACACTGATCCACCTCCTTGCAACCACCTCCTTGTTTCTACACTCACTGTCTATACTATCAGCTCCACTTACCATATAGAAGCACTTTGTAGTTCTACAATGGTCAGGACGAACACAGAGCAGGTATTATTTGGGTGGTGGATGATTCTCAGCACTGCAGTGACACTGACATGGTGGTGGTGTGTTAGTGTGTGTTGTGCTGGTATGAGTGGATCAGACACAGCAGCGCTGCTGGAGGGTTTAAGTACCATGTCCACTCACTGTCCACCCTATTAGACACTCCTACCTAGTTGGTCCACCTTGTAGATGTAGTCAGAGACGATTGCTACTATTGCTGCTGTTTGAGTTGGTCATTTTTTAGACCTTCATCAGTGGTCACAGGACGCTGCCCACAGGGCGTTGTTGGCTGGATATTTTTGGTTGGTGGACGATTCTCAGTCCAGCAGTGACAGTGAGGTCACTCCAGCAGCATTGCTGTGTATTATCATACCAGCACAACACACACTAACACACCACCACCATGTCAGCGTCACTGCAGTGCTGAGAATGATCCACCACCCAAATAATACCTGCTCTGTGGTGGTCCTGTGGGGGTCTTGACCATTGAAGAACAGCATGAAAGGGGGCTAACAAAGCATGCAGAGAAACAGATGGACTACAGTCAGTAATTGTAGAACTACAAAGTGCTTCTATATGGTAAGTGGAGCTGATAAAATGGACAATGTGTGCACAAACAAGAAGGTGGTTTTAATGTTATGGCTGATCTGTGTATGCTCATAGAGTAAATTTACCTCTGTACCTGAATAACTGAACAATCTTTACTGAACTTAAATATACTTTGCTCAGTCAGAATCACACATCCTGACAACCTCTTAGATGGCGGCTCTTTCATGCTGAGCTGCATGTGTGTTTGTATTGATTCCTTCAAGCTTCAGTCCGATGCTTAGACAGCATTTAATCGATCCTCTTGTCTCATATTACACAACATAAAAACCTAATGGAACAAATTCTCCTGACAGTTCCGTTTTTCACCTCCTCCAGAGCACATGTTCAGCTCAAACGCAGCACGTACACTATATTACCCGCCTACGAGCTTGGCACACACTGACTAACGTATAGCCAGTATATAGTAGATATAACATCCAAGCCTGTATATATAACATCCAAATATGCTAATCTGCTGAGTTCTGTATAAATATATTAGCCAAATGTAGCCAATTTACTTCTGTATATTGTAAAGCCTGTATTAATGTAAATCAACACAATTGTAGCAATACAGATTTAATGGATTAGTTAGAGATACACTGGACACACACCACATTAGAGATACATTTGATCTGCTTTTACTTTTGCCTCAATTATATGCTCTGAACTGCAACTAGAAAGGGTAGGGCAAAGGTTTGACAGCTTAACATTGTGCAAATCAGTGCATATGTTTAGCTAATTAAGCACAGGCCTAATTTCAAATGGGAAAATCATTAATTTTATTGAGATGAATGACAATCAATGGCAATTTCCAATCCCAAGTTTAGAGTTGATCTGTTTATTGGCTCCAGTGAGGAATAGACCAACAGCTTTGCTCATTTTATCTCTAAAAACGGCGGAAGTCTTAAACTATAGCAGCATTTATTCTAATTAAAACTGACCTATGAATGATTTCTCCCGATTTTTGCGCATCCAATTTGTACCCAATTGCGTTATGCTTCCTCTCTACTGGTGCTGACTTCCGCCCCGATAGAGGAGAGCAAGACTGTCACACGGTCCTCCGACACTTGTGCAGTAGCCGACTGCATCTTTTTACCCGCACGAGGCGAGTTCATATGCCGATCAGCTTTGAGCACGGAGCGCCACACCCTGATCAGCATCAACCAGCCAGCAGAGGTTGTAACTTGCTCAGTTATGAGGAGTCCCTATTCGGCTCATCCTACCCTATAAACAACAGCCAATCATTGTTCATGCAGCCGCCCTGCCCAGCCAGATGTCAGAGCTGAGATTCGATACGATGTACAGTATTCGAAATCCCAGCTCTGGTGTGCTTTCGTGTTTTACCGCTGCACCACCTGAGCGGCCAATTGCTGTAGAAATGTTTGCACATGTACTTAATTTGGTCCCACACAAATATTTTTGGAAGTTTAGTTGCATTTAAGAAGCTTGCGAAACCAAAATAAATCTCCATGCTGGAAAGTTAGTCAAAGGATTACATCGAAATTCCTAACAGAACTACAACAGTTTGTTAACTGACAGAGACTAAAACTCTTCGCTGTGATTAGGGCCTAAAACGTATGAAACCATGCATAGAATTAAGGTACAAATTTAGGGACATGTAGTTTGTATGTCTGGCAGTCCTGTGTTTCATTAATTTCTGTCTGTTTGGTTTTTTTACTACGTTATTGGAACAGTGTCGAAAAAACACAATAAAATCTGCTGGGTAAGACCCCACCACCACTTCCCAAAGGCTTTGTCTTTGTTAATTTGTTGATTATCAATAGATTTTAAGTCTCTTTGGTTACATCTAACCACCTGACAGTATGGGTTTTCTTTCTGATATTTCCAGTTTTTATACTACTGACAATTGTTTGCACAGATGATCTTGAACACTAAAGTTGCTTAAAATGGTTTTAAGTGACTTTTGTAATTGAGATCTTTTTCTGTTATGTGTACAAGCATTTTATTGTAATGCTTATGGCTCAGTCTACTAATAGCTTAGTTTGCTAATTGTATCTGGTTGTAGTTGTAATAATTTAATAAAACCACAAACAAAAGTTTAGGCAATGTTACAAAGTTGAATGAAATTTTCCACACCAGTATATTGATGGTACTGTAATTACATACATCTCCTCTACAAGAGTATGTTAACATTAGACTCTAACTCTAAATCATATGGTAGATTTATAAACTGTATACACATTTATTGCCAGCTTATATCTAGTTATAAAATTGTATCAGATACCAGCAATTACCACAGCTTGTGTTACACACGTACTTCTGCTGAGTGAACTCGAGTTTCACTCTGAAACTGAGTAGCCAGAATCTAATTTAATCTAATTGAGCCGGACTGACACACAGGAACGAAAGAGCAGCCAGGAAAAAAGCTTTCAGCACTAACGTGAAGCCATGTGTTTTAATTGGTAACCATTTGCTCGAACATGTCCCAAGTCAAAGCTGTTGAATTGTTTGCCCAGACAGTTTGTGGACACCCAACACAGAAACATAGATTAACTTTTACATTTGATTAGCTACCTGAAACAGGACATATTAAAGCATGCTTAAATGTAAAGAGGACAAACACATGGTATTTTGTCACGTTACCAAACTCTAAAGTTAACATTTACTTGTAAGGGACATTTTTGTCATGACCGTGTTGGAGTTTAAACAATTGCTGCTATATATATAACAGATATATATAATAAGCTTAATTGTAGCCTTATTTATGTTCTCTCTCTCTCTCTCTCTCTCTCTCTCTCTCTCTCTATAGATATACAGTGTATCACAAAAGTGAGTACACCCCTCACATTTCTGCAAATATTTCATTATATTTTTTCATGGGACAACACTATAGACATGAAACTTGGATATAACTTAGAGTAGTCAGTGTACAGCTTGTATAGCAGTGTAGATTTACTGTCTTCTGAAAAGAACTCAACACATAGCCATTAATGTCTAAATAGCTGGCAACATAAGTGAGTACACCCCACAGTGAACATGTCCAAATTGTGCCCAAATGTGTCGTTGTCCCTCCCTGGTGTCATGTGTCAAGGTCCCAGGTGTAAATGGGGAGCAGGGCTGTTAAATTTGGTGTTTTGGGTACAATTCTCTCATACTGGCCACTGGATATTTAACATGGCACTTCATGGCAAAGAACTCTCTGAGGATGTGAGAAATAGAATTGTTGCTCTCCACAAAGATGGCCTGGGCTATAAGAAGATTGCTAACACCCTGAAACTGAGCTACAGCATGGTGGCCAAGGTCATACAGCGGTTTTCCAGGACAGGTTCCACTCGGAACAGGCTTCGCCAGGGTCGACCAAAAAAGTTGAGTCCACGTGTTCGGCGTCATATCCAGAGGTTGGCTTTAAAAAATAGACACATGAGTGCTGCCAGCATTGCTGCAGAGGTTGAAGACATGGGAGGTCAGCCTGTCAGTGCTCAGACCATACGCCGCACACTGCATCAACTCGGTCTGCATGGTCGTCATCCCAGAAGGAAGCTGACGCACAAGAAAGCCAGCAAACAGTTTGCTGAAAACAAGCAGTCCAAGAACATGGATTACTGGAATGCCCTGCGGTCTGACGAGACCAAGATAAACTTGTTTGGCTCAGATGGTGTCCAGCATGTGTGGCGGCGCCCTGGTGAGAAGTACCAAGACAACTGTATCTTGCCTACAGTCAAGCATGGTGGTGGTAGCATCATGGTCTTGGGCTGCATGAGTGTTGCTGGCACTGGGGAGCTGCAGTTCATTGAGGGAAACATGAATTCCAACATGTACTGTGACATTCTGAAACAGAGCATGATCCCCTCCCTTCGAAAACTCCAAGATGACAACCTCCAAGATGACAACTGCCTTGCTGAGGAAGCTGAAGGTAAAGGTGATGGACTAAACCCAATTGAGCACCTGTGGCGCATCCTCAAGTGGAAGGTGGAGGAGTTCAATGTGTCTAACATCCACCAGCTCCGTGATGTCATCATGGAGGATTGGAAGAGGATTCCAGTAGCAACCTGTGCAGCTCTGGTGAATTCCATGCCCAGGAGGGTTAAGGCAGTGCTGGATAATAATGGTGGTCACACAAAATATTGACACTTTGGGCACAATTTGGACATGTTCACTGTGGGGTGTACTCACTTATGTTGCCAGTCATTTAGACATTAATGGCTGTGTGTTGAGTTATTTTCAGAAGACAGTAAATCTACACTGCTATACAAGTTGTACACTGACTACTCTAAGTTATATCCAAGTTTTATTTCTATAGTGTTGTCCCATGAAAAGATATAATAAAATATTTGCAGAAATGTGAGGGGTGTACTCACTTTTGTGATACACTGTATATACTGTATATATATATATATATATATATACACATATTTAATATGAAGTAGTGCATAGTTACATGAAAGTACTGCTTATTTATTGTGTGTTTTGAATTGCATTATTGATCTCCATTCTCATCCTTGTTTATTTTTTCTTATAATTGTACTAGTCTACAACCAAACGCTCTCTCTCTCTCTTTCTCTCACTGTGATTGGTCTCTAGGTCAGCAGCAGTTTATTCAACTCTCATCAGATTCCCTTTATACCTATATTGTGTTCTTTATCACATTATTTTCCTCCAAATACCTAAATTAAATTAAGCCTCTCTTTCCCCTCCCTTATTTTTAATTTCTCTCCACACCTTTGTTCACCAGCGCACCAGTTCTTCAGATTTTCCTTTTTTTTGTACTCTCTGCAGAAGAAACTGGTTTTGACGTTCCACACCTCCACACCAGCAGCCTGTAAACACCTCTGGAAATGTGGCGTGGAAAATCAGGCGTTTTACAAGTAAGAGCAAATTCTCTCTGCCCACAATCTTCCTGTTATCCTTTCTCTCTTTATCTCTCTCTCTTGTACACACATGCTCTCTGGTGTTTTAGTAGAATCATATTTCTAATTAAAGCTGTTTAATTAGGAACTAAAAAGCCAGTGACAGAACATCACACACGCAAGATCAGCTCTGAACATTTAATCAGTCCTACCAGGATCCTACTCATGAAGTCATGGATGTTTTTTGTGAATGTTGCAGATTTAATTGTGTCATTTGAAAGGGTTTTTCCTAAATGTTGTCACACTATTTAGAACACTGCTCATAAATTTTTTTCTTTTTATATTTTTGTTTATGCATTTTCTCCCCCTTTTCCCCCAACTTTTTAGCATATCAAATTACTGAATTACATTACGCTTTCACTCTACTAATGCCAATCCTCACCCTAGTAGAGGAGAGCGAGACTGACACATTCCTCCTCTGACACATGTGCAGCAGCTGACTGCATTTTTCAACTGCACAAGGCAAGTTCATATGCAGATCAGCTTTGTGTAGCTTTATTCCTCGACCCTTTGCAGGCACCATCAATCAGCCAGCAGAGGTTGTAATTGCCTCAGTTATGAAGAGTCCGTATCCGGCTCCCACCCTGTATGAACAACAGCGAATCGTTGTTCATGTAGGTGCCCAGTTGGATGGCAGAGCAGAGTTTTAAACCTTCTACCGCTGCACCACTTGAGTGGCCCCCCAAACTTTTGTTGATCAAGCAAAACCTGAACCTTACAATAAACATGAAGCATAAAGCATACACTCACAAGGCATAACACAAGGCCACACACAAATCCTCAGGTTTCTTATGCTATTTCATTTCTTTCCTTTTTGGATAGATGTGCAAAATCCAGTCAGATCAAGACCGTCTCCAGCAGCAATATATTTTTTAAAGGCACCAGATTTCGCTACAGGTAGGACGAACTATTTTATAGATCAGAAGATGTGTTGTCCTATATAAAATTACAAATGCATTAAAGATAAATAAACATGGATATGATTATTTGTGTTTGACTTGATCCTAGTGGTCGTGTTGCTAAAGAGGTGGCTGAAGCCAGTTCAAAGATCCAAAGAGAGCCGCCAGTCGTTCACAGGTCAGAGTTACACCCACTGTGTTTTAAATACTTCTTTGTTTTGTATTTTTACTCATTTTAGTTCATATCGTCTGTCTTTGTCTTCTTAAATGCATGACAGGTAAGAATTCTGTCTCTTTTAAAACTGCATCTTATGTAATATTAGAGAGTAGGTTAACACATTAGCTTAACTGGTCGTGGTCTCAGGTTGAAAAGAACATCATGTTCCACTTTCATTAATCAACATTGGTGGAAAGTAACGAAGTTACTTAACTATCAGTTTATTTAGTATTTTTATTAGACGTCTGTAACGGCACATCAGCAAGTGCTGAAATCAGTTTATTTTGTATGCATTGGTTAACAGTTAATTCAGGCATTAAGAAACGAATCAGTTCCAAAACTAAAGAGTCGTTTTAACACACAAAGATTTGGCTTCATCTCATTTTGACCCTGCAGGTGGCAAAAATCTAAGCCAGTGTAATTCCCACTACTAATTGTAGGAGTAAATAGACCTAAAAGTAGGTGGACATGACATCCTACTAGTTTCACATTCCACTCTGGGACCATTAAGATCAAGTTGCTCCCACCATTCCTCTTGAAGGGCTTTCCACAAGATTTTGAAGTGGACCTGTGTGAATTTGTGCCTATTTGTTCATAAGAGCATTTGTGAGGTCAAACAACAGTCCTGGACGAGAAGTCGTCGATCCAAATCTGATCCCAGAGATTTTCAGTGGGACTGATGTCAGGGTTCTGTGCAGGCCACTGGAGTTCTGAACAGTCATGCTGGTAGAAGAAATGGACCTTCCTTAAACTGTTGCCACAAAAGTGGAGGCATTTGATTCATTTTATATAATTAGTTTTGTGTACGTGTTAGTGATGGATCTGGCTTAAACATATTAACTCAGTAATTAGATGGAGTGTCTAAATACTTTGACTGTATAGTGTATGATTCCTTAATACAAAACGGTGTTAGCCCAGTGAGTAGAGCTTTGGGCTATCAATTGAAAGGTCGAGAGTTTGAATCCTGGCTCTGCCATGCTGCCACCGTTGGGCCCTTGAGCAAGCCCCTAACCCTCTCTGCTCCAAAGTTGCCGTACAATGGCTGAATTTAGTTGTACTTTACACCTGTATATGTAGATATGACAAATAAAGACATTCTTCTTCTTCTTGATGATCTTTAATGGTTTGGTGCCTTGTCCAGTGGTACCAGGATAGGCACCAAATCCACCAGGACTAATTACAATAATGCGGTTACTTAAAAGACATGAATAAATAAAGAAAGAAAGAAAGAAATCAATAAATAAACTTGTTTACTGTCTTTGTTTTAGGTGTCAGTTGGGTCAGAGCAGAAGTTACAGCTCGCTCAGCCATAAACATCTCATAATGAACATGGAGCCTCTTCTACCGGCGCTCAGCACAGACCAGGAATACAGAGATGTCTCCGCAGATAGTGGTAACACACAAAAGCATACACACACACATAAACACACATGCACAGTGCTGACAGGTGTGAGATGTCCTGTTCACAGAGTCTCAGTGGAAATTGAGCAGCTGAAGAATCTGTCCAATTACAAGGTTAAAAATATGCAGCTGATTATCTGAGGGGACAGGACAGCGTTAGCTGTGATTAATAGAGCCATGCTCGGGCTTGCACGGCTTCTTTGGGTGTACTAGTGTGTCAAGCTACATGCTAATTTGGAGCCGGGTGAGATGGCATGCATGAAAGCACACGGTGATCTGCAGCATCACAATTTGGCTCATGATTTTTTGGTGTTATTGCAGAGCTCTGCTTTGATAGTTTTTCATTTTTGAACCATTTTCAGAGTATTTCCAAATTCTACTGCAGTCACATTTATGACAGGGGCGTGTTTTTAGCTGCTTTACACTTCAACATCTTGGACATTTTGACCAACAGATTGCTAACTGAATTGCTGTAGGATTGCTAGTGTAAGACTTTTCTGTACTGACAATGTTTGATGTATGTGTTTACGTATTAAGTGCATTTTGTCTCTTTGGGGATTCCAGAATCAATGGAAAAGTGTGCTTCTCTACACACGTGATCATCTCTCTGTTGTCTGTGCTGTGCCTTAAGAACAAGCCAGTAAAGTATTAAGCTCCTGATAGTTTGTCTATGTTCAGTTTATTTGTTTCTTTATAAACTTAGCAAACTCTATAGTTGCTCGGGTACACTAGGACCACCTCATAGTGCAAATTAACCAGTAAACATGAGGCACTTGAATGCTATGCAAATGAAAAATGTTAAAATGCTAAACACAAACCTGTGTATTACACAGGAAAAGGCTCATTTCACAGCCGTGAATTAGGTAGTTTCTTAATTATAATAATATTTAGTCAGAAGTCTTGATAAAATAAGAGATTTTTGATGGCAGGTTAGCACACTGTCTACAGATCTTTAATGCACACAGTAATGCTCCTGCTGCATGTTGGTTTTTAGATTTTAAACAGCCCCTCACTTATGTCCCTATTATTCACACTTCTCCCTTGGTGTATCACCCATGCACACAAAAATGTAAAGACACTGTTGTTATTGTAGGCACATGCTACAGTTTACACCTCAGTCACATGTCCCCAACACTTCCCCAAGAATGTGTGTCCTTCAGAAAATAGGTTATTTAATCCAGGCTCTCCTCCAAAGACTTATCGTGTCATTTTATCTGGCTAAGTTTGTGTGTGAAAGAGAACGGACACCGGGGATGTACAGAGATCTTAAGACCCCTGCATTCGGCTGGCTTACTGGGCTTGACGGATTAGATCACGTTCTCTGTAGACCTTTAATACGCAGACTGCAGTGTAAGAACATCGTCATGATGAGCTATTTAATAAAAAATGTGCTACAAGTCAGCTGACTTTATTTATGGTTAAATTTAGGGTTTATTTGCCATATTGTACAATAAGAATTAAATTTGAGGACTATTTTTATAAAATGTTTTAACACTAACCTTTCACATGTGCATTTTTCCTTCAAACTTACAAGTAATTTGCATGGATAGTGAAGGAGTAGACTGACTTAGCAATTTAATAAGATCAAACATTTCAAGGACAATTCCTCAGTAACTAAAGAATGTATAAACAAAACCAGATACATTTAAATGAGGCTGATCTTAAAGGGTACAGAAAAAATAGGATTATATTATTATATAAAAAGACAAATGGAAAAAATTGTCTACAAATTGAAGTGATTCTGAAATACACCGATGAGGCATAACATTATGACCACCTTCCTAATATTGTGTTGGTCCCCCTTTTGCTGCCAAAACAGCCCTGACCCGTCGAGGCATTGACTCCACTAGACCCCTGAAGGTGTGCTGTGGTATCTGGCACCAAGATGGCAGCAGATCCTTTAACTCCTGTAAGTTGTGAGGTGGGGCCTCCATGGATCGGACTTGTTTGTCCAGCACATCCCACAGATGCTCGACTGGATTGAGATCTGGGGAATTTGGAGGCCAAGTCAACACCTCAAACTCGTTGTTGTGCTCCTCAAACCATTCCTGAACCATTTTTGCTTTGTGGCAGGGTGCATTATCCTGCTGAAAGAGGCCACAGCCATCATAAGATTTGCGTTACGTTTCTATGAAAGAGTGTACAAGGTCTGCAATAATGCTTAGGTAGGTGGTACGTGTCAAAGTAACATCCACATGGTAGGTGGTAGGACCCAAGGTTTCCCAGTGGAGCATTGCCCAAAGCATCATACTGCCTCCGTCGGCTTGCCTTCTATATATATATATATATTTAACATTGTACATATACAGAGGAGATTCAGCACTCATGCATTTTTATATGTATGAGTTTGTGTTATTATATATTTTATATGTATAACAGCATGTCTTCTAGATGCAAGTTGTTTCCATTATCAGCCACTAAGATTTGCACAGCCTTGTGCCTCGTCTATCATTATAAAAATAGCTCATCCAGCAGTTGAGATGATCCGGTCCCTAATGCCTTGTCTTTGTTAACACTGTGTATGTCTCAGTCATCCAAAAGAGGAAAGAGGGGGCTGGCTGGACCCCTGCACTGGAACGTATGTGTAGAAGTCATGGAAGACATTATTAAACCAGACCAGAGAACAGAAGTTCAGGGCTGAAGCCGGGGTCCGACTGTAGGGCGGTCATGGAGGGTCTGGGAGAGCTAGAGGTGCAGGAAATGGAAAGGACCGTGGCACTGGGCTGCAGAAGGGTTTCAGAGGAATATTCTGTTGAACACAAGGCTTCAACAGAATGTGGTTCAACCAGTGTGGTTCAAGACCACGTTCCAGAGGGTGATTTTAATGTTGGCGAGGTTCAAGAAAGGTTTCTGGATAGTACTGAGAATGTGCAAAAGGCTCCGGAGAGTGTTCAAGCCAAGATTATTAATACCAGTGTAGATGTGGACATGCTTCAAAATAAAGCTTCTGATGGGATTGCAGACATGGACAGAGTTCAGGTGGATGTAATGAATGGCAAAGTTCAAGATGAAGCCCTGAAAAGCAGTTTGGATGTAGACAAAGATAAGGTTCTGCAGATGGCTGTGGACAGGACGAGTGGTCAAGACCAAGACGAGGTGCTTGAGGCTGGAGTAGGCAACAACAGAGTAGGAGTTCCAGACCAGGTCCCTGAAGGCAAAGTGGATGGCAACAGTGTTCATGAAGGGCTTCTGGATGGTGATTTGAACACTGAGAATGTTAAAGACGAGATGCTGGTGGGCAATGTCAATATGAGCAAGGTTCAGTATGAAGAGAGTGTGGACATAGACTCACTTCAAGAGAAGTATCAGGACAGGGTTTCTGAAGATACTGGGGATGAAAGCAAGGAAGATTTAAACAAAGCTCTAGGGAAGGTTCCTGAGAATTCTGTAGATGTGAATGAGGTTTTAAATGCGTACGGCAGGATGGACACAATGCGATGCCAGGTGAAGATCACCACCCGGCACAGCCTGCAGCTGCACATGGCCAATCACACAGCCCGGGATGTGTATGTAAGGCTGCTTAACCATGGGGATCGGATCTCAGGAAATGGTATGAAAGCACTTAAGTTGCTTAGATCATCATCATACTAATTATTATTATTACTATACAAAGAAATATCAATACAGCAAAGAAATCACAATACTCTTTTAATAGCTGTATTTAATATAAACAATTTCTCTTGCAGGAATGTAGTTTGATACGAGGGTTCTTCAAAAAGTTGCCACACATTTTTTTTGCCCTCAATTTATTTAGAATATTAATAGATGCAATTTTGCAAGTGGAATTTTGGTGGAATATTTGCATGATATAAGACATCAGCTGCTCAACAGTATGTTGCCGGCATTGTCTGATTCATTTCTTTGTAATGCACCGTACATTTTTAATAGGAGACAGACTTGTTGATCTTTATAGACACACACACTTCGTGTTTACAAAGCAAGTCTGTTGTAATGCATGCAGAATGAGGTCTGGCATTGTCTTGCTGAAATTACTATGGACTTCCTATCTCCCTTTGAAATCCCAATATACACCTCTGGGTTAATGGTACCTTCACACATGCAAGTCACCCATACTGTGGGCACCGAAGAACCCATCATACCATGACGATGTTAGCTTTTGTCTGGACAGTCTATTTTAGGTTGCATTTCTTGGACCGTTGACTGACAATGGTTTTCCGAAGTGGTTTTATTTACCACATTAACATGTTTGTCTCATGCAAAGCTCAAAGCTGACAATCAGCAGTGGTGTCTGGCTTAACCCTACACTGACTGAAATGTCTTCAGATACCCTGAATCTATTCACAATATAGTGTATGGTAGATGGTAAGAGATCTAGAATATTTGCAGTTTTGCATTGAGAAAGTGGTGAGCCTTGACCCCAACCCATTTTGCTTGCAAAGACTGAGGCTTTAGTGGATCTGTTTATTATGGAATGTTTTGTAACACATATTTTATAAACATTAGTCTTAGTTTGCCCTGTTCCAACTTTTTTGAGTGTGTTGCAGATAACAAACTCAAAATTTGTTCATGTATCTAAATACATTTTGGTCACCCACAACATAACATTACAGTCAGTTTTTGGTAATTTTGTCAATTAAATAAAGGATTTAAAGAATGGACTATCACAGATCATTGCTTTTATACATTTTCCCAAATGTCCCAACTGGTTGGGTTTGTGTATACTATTCTGAAAAGGTTTACACAGCCATTTGTAGGGCTCCAAGACTTTACCGAACTACAGTGAGAGCCATTATGTCTTCCTAGCTATTTACTACATCTAGGAGTTTGCTATATTTTATTGAAGCACTCAATTACACCAACCCAGAGAGTAAAAACTATAACAACTATAAAAAAGACACCTCTACTTTTAGCTAAGCTCAAACAGTCCACAGTGTAAGACGGGAATGATACTATAAGAGGTTTTAAAAAAGACACCCCTGCAAGCCAAGAGAAACACAAGTGCTTATTTGACTGGCTTATCCAGCTGTTTTTACAGTGGTTCCATAAGGATTTGTCATACGTCCAGCCTCAAAAACATAAATAATTGAACGAAAGTGGACAAAGCAGTGATGTCAAAGTCAGTATTCAATTTTCTAAAAAGCAAGCATGGTGACATCTGTTTCTTTTCTTCACTGGTCCATTCACATCCTTGCAGGAGTCATTCACACACGCTCGGTCTTTGTTGACTCTGACTGTTGCTATGGCACCGATCATTGGCGGACTGTCTGCTCTCTTCTGCTGGGTTTAAATGTGTGTACGTCTCTGTCGGGGTGTCGCTATGGTGACAGGTTTTTGCCCTCTGCGCTCATCTTTATTGCCATGTAATGACCAATACGGCGAGAATTAAGTGGGATTAATGTAGCATTTGCAGTCGTGTTCGCTATCTGGTGCAGTTAATACAGTGTGATCACTGTGATCTGATGATTCGATTATGATTAGATGATTTAATTTGCTTCAGTCTTAAAGCTAGATATATATTTTTACATCAAGGTTGATCAAGGTTCTAAAACAGTCTAGAAATATTAGGTGATTTGTAAATAGTTTAAATAGCGAAAGGTTACATGTATTTAAATGACTGGGCATCAGTGTAGAGTTTGCCATCTCTATGTGACCATAGCAGTTTTCACTCATGTAGTCATATCAGCCTTCAATCTTCTGCAAAAAGTACAGGATTTTGAAGTGAGTCTGCAGGAATTTGTGACCATTTGTGTCAATATTGATCAATTTGTGTTGCCACAAGTGCTCGGCAACAACTAATCTAGAAAGTTACAAAGGAGCCAAGAAAAAAATATCTAACAAATTCCTGATGCCTCAGCTAAGATCAATGTTCAATTAATGAAATTAATTAATTAAATTGTCCAATTACACTGCAAATAAAAAATTACCACAAGTACATTTTATCTGAAATCTTACATGACCACTTTTAAGTTAAATGATTGTTTAGGATGTATTACTTAATACTTTATGTACTTTAAATAATACACTATACGTCCAAAAGTATTGGACCCCTGACCATGTGCTTGCTGGAGATTCCATTTTAAAAACAAATGGTATTGATAGAGTGACAACTATGTGATCTTTTTAGCTATAACAACAAGGTTTCTCACAGGACTTTGAATTATGTCTGTGGGAAGTTGTGCCCATTCAGTCAAATGAGCATGTGTATGGCTGGGCACTGATGTTGGTCAAGAAAGCCTCAATTGATGTTCCAGTTTATTCCAAAGCGGTTGAGTGGGAATAAGATCAGGGCTCTGTGCAGACCACCAGGTTTATCTTCA
The DNA here is from genome assembly GCF_030014385.1 of Trichomycterus rosablanca. NCBI lineage: Eukaryota > Metazoa > Chordata > Actinopteri > Siluriformes > Trichomycteridae > Trichomycterus > Trichomycterus rosablanca. Next base: position 34,243,179 of record NC_085994.1, on the reverse strand, counting down.
TGTCTTTATAGACTTTGTTTTGTGTACAGGGGTGCAGTCATGCTAGAACAGGAAAAAAAACTGTATGTACGTTAATGCATTCATGATATTCAATACCTCGTCCTCATGAATAAAGAAATAGCTTGTGTGGGCATAACCGTTTGAAGCAGTGCTGATCTCACCAATGACTTAGTCACGAGACTTGTCTAAATCCACTGTGCCCAGCTGAGTCTATATATAGCCTGGGCTTACCCAGAGTACAGGCTGAATCCGAGCCCCTCTCTCCCACAGATACACAACGAGGTTACTGTAAGTTTGGCTTTAAGATGTATTTCAGATCACTCATTTATACAGTGTAGACAGTGAGGTTTTCTGAAGTACCTTTCATGTAATGAAAAAACCTTTCATGTTGCAAAAAAGGTTGTGAATCTTTTGGAAATATCTAGATTTTTGCAATAATTACTCATGAAATTTGGTCTTATTGAAGCCATAATAACAAACACATTCCATCTAAATGAATACAATTGTACTTTCTTATGTTTTATTAAACATTTTGAATAATTATTCACAGTCCAAGTGTGTGACATTCCAAATTCTGCAAGAGTTAGCTGTGCTTTTTAATAAAACTGGTCATGTGGGATGTAAAGGTGCCCTGCCCTTAATGTAAACATTGTAGAGGACTTCCACTTTTCACTGTAAAACATACTGTCTTATGCAGTAGTCCATGCTTTCTTCATTTTCTACATGAAAATAAGTTTCCCCTGCAAATAACAGATTTAAATACGACCTTTTTCTATGAATTAATGTACAATTTATCTCACTCACCTTCTTAACCGCTTATCCAGTCAGGGTCGCGGGGGTGCTGGAGACAATCCCAGCTTTTCAATGGGCACAGGGCACAAAGTAACAACTTGGAAGGGGCGCCAGTCCATTGCAGGGTAGACACACATACACCTAAAGGGCAATTTTGTGTCTCCAATTAGCCTGACTGCATGTTTTTGGACTGTGGGAGGAAACCGGAGCTCATGGAGGAAACCCACGCAGACACGGGGAGAATATGCGAACTCCACACAGAAAGGACCCAGACCGCCCCGCCTGGGGATCGAACCCAGGACCTTCTTGTTTATGTTAATTTAATATTGCTATAGAATTAAATGTGCCACAGCTTTTGCACATTATATTTTTCAATGTTTCATTCTGCATAAAACCATACTGTCTATAAATGGAGGAATTGGGAGTAAATGTTTTGCAAATATCACAGCAAAAGCACAACAAACAAGGCTAATAGGAGTAAAATAAATTGTAATACCAGAACCTGTGAGCCCACTTAATTAAGGGAGACAATATTGCTGTCACAAAGCTTTTGGATGATGTTCCATGGATAAATGAAAAAAACATGGCACAGAATCACCAAAACCTAAAGTGTTATGAAGCATAGTGGAGGGAGCATCATGGTTTGGGGCTGCTTTGTTGCACTGGGGCCTGGACATTGATCATTAAAAGAACAATACATTTAAATCATGATATCATGAAATGTTACTAATTGTGATGCTTGGATGATTTTCCTTCATTTTTCTGTAGGTCTCCTGGCACTGAAAGACTCGGTCCACTTGTCTCCACTAAAGACGTCTTTGACACCAGGGGACACAGTGCTAGAGGAGAGGGAGGATGAGGAGACAGAAGAGGATGAGTCAGCCATTTCTGATACTTGTTTGAAGGAAATGAACAAGCAGAAGCCTCAAACTGATGAGCAAGATGGCTCCCTTACCATCTCTGACACGGCGTATAGCCCGTGTGTCAGCGCAATGCCCACGCCGATGGAGGAATTGCGCAGGGGTGTCGATTTTCTGTTTCAAAGCCCAGGCCACTTGCTTAAAGAACTCCATGATGATCCAGAAATGCAGGCCGAGCTTCGGGCAGAAAGCGAACGAGAACTGGCCCAGGAGGCCGCCCGCCTGTCACTGTGCAGCCAATCAAACAGCAGGCCACAGATACGGGCTTTCCTCAACAGCGCTGCCCGTCTTGTGGCAGTAGCTTTAGTCCTCTTGCTTCTCTTATTGGTTCTCTTGCTGGTTCTTCTGGAGTCCAACCTGGAAGTGTCCTTCCTTCAAGATATCCGACAGACGCCGGAGTTCGAGCAGTTTCACTACGAATACTACTGCCCGCTGCGACGCTGGCTCTGCTACAAACTTGTGTTTCTGAGGGAGCATCTGTGGGGAGACTGAGTGTCATGGAGAACAGCTAGCAGCTAACAAGCCCTTCTTCAGCAGGGATGAACTAATGGGACACGGGGAGGGGAGGACTGCGCAGGAAGGAAGGTTTGATCTCATACATCATACACACTACGACTGGATTTACCTTCAGCTGTTAGTCTACACAAAGCCCTGAATTTTAGACAAGCTGCAAGTTCAGAACTTTTATTGAGTTAAAAACAATTTCATTGTAGCGGTAAATGAGTAGCAAAGAATTAGCAGCTTTTTTGTGTAATCAGGGTAAAATACATGCTGTACACATTTCTTGTAGTAGTTTATTATTGTATTAAAACACACCAGTAGCTACATCCATTCTCTGCCACGATAGATTAGTAATTTGCCATATAAGCTGCATTTAAAGACTAAATTGGAAATGTTACTTTGTTATTTTGCATTCACACTTGCAAACTACAAGTCGCTCCATCACTCCAGTCCTGGGGGGACTGGATTCCATCACAGTTTGCTTAGTTTTTTGCTCATTTACACCTGAAACCAGGTCAAATAGATGTGATAGAGCAGGATCATGTTAAAAGTTGGTGGATTTAGGCCAAGAGGAAAGTAAGAGGACATTAATTTATCACTGTGGTACTGTTATATAGAATCAAATTTAAAAGTGTATTATTACAGGGTTCTCAATCTGTGGCTCATGTTCCATTCTCAGCCTGGGATGGGTTCGAATCTCAGCAGTGCTATCAGCCGGCTGAGTGTCCACACAGAGTGATGGGGGGTGGCTGAAGCATTGCGATTGATTGGCACCCTGTCGAAGGTATTCCTGCCTTGTGTGAAACTGGGCGAGCTGTGGGCATAATAAAGGGACAGTGGTAGTTCTTTAGTTAAAGTAGTGAACTAGTGATCACAAGGTTGAAGGTTCAAGCCCCACATCTGCCAGATTGCCACCCTCTACTGCTCAGATTGTATACTGTCAAAATTGTAAGTCGCGTTAGCTAAAAGCGTCTGCTAAATTCCTGCAGCACGCTGTAGTTCAAAATAACTACATTTCCCATAAGCCACCGCGCTCATCAATGCGTATTCGCAACACCTGTGCGCAATAATATATCAATGCGCGTTCCCACAACATAGTGCAGAGTTTTTCATACTCGCTGATTAAGCCGGTATGCTAGCGTGTATTTCCGAGAGATATACGTATATTTAGATATATATAAAAGAGTGGAAGAAAGAAACTTGCGTTCAAAGAAAAGAAAATAATCTAGAAATTAGTTTCGAACTTGAGGTGATTCGGCGGATGTTCACGGTCAACTAGGCGAGATTTCTCCCTATCCACGATTTTCCTGGCAACACAATGGGGGCTGCCATGACACCTCCCTATTTCCGTTTGCCGGTTTTTCGTTTCCGGTCGCGTTAGATTTGCTGTAGTACTAACTACAACATTATTAAACTACTTTTGGTAAGGACTGCATGGTTTAAATATGAGCTCGGGCTCGACGTGTGCCGCTCTCGGGTGCCACAACAACTCAAAGAAATTGAAGCTGTTATTGGAAAGTTCGTGCTTTTAACAGCAGCGGATTTGTAAACATTGTCCGTGCGCTGCGCCTTACGCGTTACATTCCATAATAATATAATAATAATCATATTAATTATATCAATAATATAATATTTATTAATTAAATAATAATAAAACATTTATAATATCGTATAATGCAGTTTCACTTTGTATAGTCCAAAATTTTAGAGAGCGTTGCAGAAATTGGACAAAATTAATAACATTTAAATCCGGACACCCAGACAGACACGGCTTGTGCAAGTGAATACTGAACGGGTGTAAATACCCTGTTTGTTGTTCCCAGTTCATTGTTTTAGTAAATTAAACAACGCAACGCATTTTATTCTGTCCCTTCAGCTCCCCTTTCCTGCTTTACATCCACTCATGAACCAATATAAGTATACACTGTTGTAGAAGTAAAAACAATCAACAAATCAGTCGTGATACATTGTTTATTATTTCCAGTGTTTCACAGCTATTAGAATGTTCCTCGGTTCATCCCTTCCACAACTTCCCTAACCCTGCAATGCACGAGTAACCCACCGTCTCGACTACTCCACTTTCCCTCAGCATTACCCACGCCTGATGTTTACCTTCAGCAATTCCTACGCATGTAAGCCTCTGTGCTTTTATAATTCTGTAGCTCCTCGCCGTCTACAGCTTCGGAAAAGACGAAATGGTTCACTTACGTACATCAATATAGCTAACCTCATGTCATCTACCCACTCTGTAAGCGTGGAAGGGTGGGACACTGTCAGAACACGGTCATCACAGCTTCTTAAAATGTCCTTACTGTCAAGTGCTAGGAATTAAGAAAGGACTCAGTTTTAACTCAAACAAAACTGCTTTATTGTTCGGAGTATCAGCTTGCAGAGACACGGACATGCGAGTGAGCAGAGTGCGTTCCAACAACACACCGAGAGGAGGGAATAAGGGTACACAGTGCACTCGTCTAACAAAATGCATACATAGACAGTCGCTCTACACTTACTATTCAACCACCGAGTGCTTTTGGCCATGTTTGTTAAAAAAAACCAGTTACGAATGACCACTACTTCTGTCGTTCAGAACGTAAACACTGTAACCGGAAGTCAAAAACCGGCTTCAGCTACGAATCACGGGAAAGGTCAAAGTTCAGGAAAATCGTGGATATTAGATCAGTGCAGTAAGCACACCTCCGCAATCAGTGTAGCCGGAATTTCACCGCACTTTTATCGCTTAATTTGTTTAGAAGAACTCTATATTACTGTAAGCAGTGTGAACGTTTGGCGCATTTCAGCTTTACCGTTTGTGCGCAGCCACATAAGCAAGAACAATTGATTTATGACGTCACCATTGCAATAGCTCAGTGGGCAGAGCACAGCGCTCACGTTTTTCTCTGCTACATTGAAATTACTCAAGCACTACCACACACATTAATATAGTATTTCTGTACATTGGGTCAAACATTTTGGTGGTGAATAATAACATTAAAACAAATAAAGGCCAACATTTTGATTATTAACTAAACACACACTTTTTACAATGTGTTTTGGTAAACTGAACCAACTGTGATCCTGACTAGGATAAAGTGGTTAGCCTGCTCTTGTGAACACTTGTTCCATTATTCCAATGGACAGTTCTGAACTGCAGAAGCAAAAAAGCAGGGACAAACTTTTTCCTTAAGGTTCTACAACACTTAAGTGTAACCATGTAACGTGGTGCAGGTGCAGAATGAGTTCCACATTAAGAGTCGTGGCCTTTTGTGTAAACATTTTGGCTGGCAGAGGGGGCATGGAGGTGCAGAGGATTGATGGGTCAGTATCTCATTATTGACAACTGCCTGTGCCTTGTAAACATTAATTTGCTTCAGTTGAAAGGTCATGGTTTTTCCTTCTCTCACTTGCCAGCTCCTTTATTGGCACACCTGCTTTTCTCTGAAATGATGAAACTGGGCCATTTGGTCTGGTTCAAACTTTCACTTACATACAATGTCCGCATACTAAAGTCATGGCATTTCAGGACAGAACCGTCCTGGGAGAGCGGATTGCCCCAGAGCTGATGTGACATCCTTTTTTCAAAGCAGACCCTTAAATCCATGTTATACATGACATGTGCCCAGTTGGTTGTTTTGCGCTTGCTAGTGTGAATGCAACATAAGTGTCGCTCTCACTGTCACATTAAACATTTAACACGCTTTGCTTTGATAAGACTGAGACAAACCTTGCCTTCCTCTTTAAAGCAACAGCATTTAAACATTTCTTTATATTTAAAATAGAGCAAGGGCATCAGATATGCAGTCAAATTTCAGATCTGTTTTCAAATTTGTATAAATTTTTATGTGAAGCTTACTTTTACTGCTATTTTTCAGTAAGAAAACTTACGTATCTTATTTAAACAGATAAAATCAGGCCAGGTGTAGGGGGCAGATAAAATGTTGAATATTTTTTATTGGTGAACTGGTCATGCTGGGTGTTTTCTTATACAGAATAGCACAATATGCGGGTGGGGGGTGGGGACTACTAATTTTCTAGAGTATGTGATGTCATTAGCTGATATTGAATTAGGAAGAATGAAAGAATATTTGTACAGTTGAATAAGTATCAGGTTACAAGAGGTCATTCAGTGTACTTTAAGTGTAAATGTAAGATATAGACATAGTTCATAGATAAATCAATATACTGTGGGTTTTATTAAATCTATACTGAGTTTCCAGTTTATCTGGTACCACTACCTTATGTCAGTATACAATTACTGACTGTTTGTCAGCCCTTTTCTATTTTGTGCATCAATGATAATGTAGCAGCAAGGGATCATCAATGACCTGATATTATTTGGGAGGGGGGGACTGGAATATCTGGTCAGTCGTGGTCCTGCAGTACAGAGGTCTTCACAAGACTGATGGTATGTCCTCACCACATTGAAATGCCATCCACAATGCCACTGCTGCAAAATACCTGGTTTGTTTGTATTCTGGATATTCTTCTGTATTGTATGCAGATCTATAAACCTGCTATTCATCCCTTGACAAATTTCAGCTATGATAATAGTTACTTTTAATGTTCTGTATTCACCCTGGATTGGTTTATTTTCTACAGGCCTTATTGATCTTACGATCAACGATTACGATGCCACCAAAGTAAGCAGGCATGCCAAGTGTCACATTGGAGGTTTTTCTGACAATTGCATTTCTTTAAGAACATCTAATAAAACTGCACACCAGCAAATGTACATGACAGGGAACAAGGCTAAGAGAACATTAAAAGTAACTATTTGATTTCTACTATATATATCTCTGGTCATCAGCTAATTTTCTTCCGTAACCATCAATAACAGATGGGCTACAGTCTGTACTTGAATACTTACAAAATACATCTATATGGTAAGTGTACCTCATGAAACGTCTCATGAGCGTAGATTAAACTGGTAGCACGATGTACTATACTAAGCTGGGTTTAAAAAACTGTTTGATTCCATTGTGACCCCCATCTGTTATTGCATATTTTGTAATCTGGCAAAATAATGACATTACACAAAGCTAACTCAAGTAAGTAAACCCAACACGAACATACTCAAACTCAACATGAACAGATTTAATTTTATTTCTTCAAGGAAGAAAGTATTCAAACATACATATCACTGTGTGGAAGTATTTACCCCCTGAAATGAACCACTACAGTTAAATTCATTGAGAATTAACATTTTGTATAATACACTGATCAGCCATAACATCCTAACATAACCACCTCCTTGTTTCTATACTTACTGTCCATTTTCACAGGACCACCACAGAGCAGGTATTATTTAGGTGGTGGATGATTCTCAGCACTGCAGTGACACTGACATGGTGGTGGTGTGTTAGTGTGTGTTGTGTTGGTATGAGTGGATCAGACACAGCAGCGCTGCTGGAGTTTTTAAATACCGTGTCCACTCACTCTCCACTCTGTTAGACACTCCTACCTAGTTGGTCCACCTTGTAGATGTGAAGTCAGAGACGATCGCTCATCTATTGCTGCTGTTTGAGTTGGTCATCTTCTAGACCTTTTATCAGTGGTCACAGGACGCTGCCCACAGGGGGCTGTTGGCTGGATATATTTTTGGTTGGTGGACTATTCTCAGTCCAGCAGTGACAGTGAGGTGTTTAAAAACTCCAGCAGCGCTGCTGTGTCTGATCCACTCATACAGCACAACACACACTAACACACCACCACCATGTCTGTTCTGTGTTGGTCCTGGGAGAGTCCTGACCATTGAAGAACAGCATGAAAGGGGGCTAACAAAGCATGCAGAGAAACAGATGGACTACAGTCAGTAATTGTAGAACTACAAAGTGCTTCTATATGGTAAGTGGAGCTGATTAAATAGACAGTGAGTGTAGAAACAAGGAGGTGGTTTTAATGTTATGGCTGATCGGTGTAAAGACCCCTTTCAAAGTCACTTGCAGAAGTGATATGTTAGAGAACTTAACGCTTTACACAGTGTGTTTATATTTAAATCTCCTTTGTGCATTGTCATGTTTTGTGTGTAAATGTGTAATAACAGAGAATTGTAAGAGGAAATGACTTTTTCATGTCATTGCATGTATAAAATGATTTATAAAGAAGGCTGTAGCACAAGGGCTAAAGACATATTCCTATTTAAATATAGTATCCTCCAAGATACTGTGTTGATGTTTCACCTTGTACCCCTGTTCACACGTATCTCAGCGCTGAACGACATTCTCAGGAACTCACGAGACTTACTGACGGATCTGCAGCAGTCTGGTGTATATTTTACTGCAGCAGCCATAACCCTTCACATATGCATTATTTTTAAATATGTATCTTATTCATGGCTGTGTCATTTACAGCTCATCAGTGTTGGATACAGAATTCATATACATGTACAAGCCATGTGAATAGTCTCAAACCTGAACTGTAACATGTTATATTTATTGTGATTAAGGCCAAGTATTCCCCAGTGTAGATTCTTGTGACTTTAAACTTTAAAATGTTGTTGATGACATCCCACCATTTCAAGTTTAGCTTGGTTCTAGTCATGTTACATATCCTGAATAAATACGCATACGTTCAGCCGCCTTACTTTTTTGCTAGACGTGTAGTGACATACTGAGTTGATCGCATGCTCATCTCTGTAAATATTGTGAGAGCAAAAAAAATACCATACTCATCAGTTATGTCTTAGACTTGAAATTCGCATCATCATAAGCATTTGCATGTCATTTGTACATCAGTAGCAGAAGTAGATCTTGTAGTAGTCGTACCTCAACAGATCTGATTTGCATTTGAATTCAGTTTGTATGAATCTTGTCTGATCTAATTTGTTGGTAGACTTGAGTAAATCGAAATTTCAATGTCATTAAGTCTCATCTCATTACTGTTTATGATGAAAAAAAACAGCAGTAGCAGCATTAATTATGTAGACAATAAATCTGATGCTGTACTTTTTCTATGTGTTAATCATGACCAGCAAAACTACATGATTTGAGACGGTCGTACCAGATTTTTGTGTGCACGTAATTACAATGAGTTTAATTTAATTCAGTGTTAATACAGTTATTATTATTTATTTATTAGGATTTTACCGTCATGCTTTACATTCATAACAGAAACGGTAGTTATTTGTTACACAAGATTCATCAGTTCCAAGTTTAATATCAAACACAAGTCATGGACAATATTGTATCTCCAATTCACCTCGCTTGCATGTCTTTGGACTGTGGGAGGAAACCGGAGCTCCCGGAGAAAACGCAGACACGAGGAGAACATGCAAACTCCACACAGAAAGGACCCGGACCTTCTTGCTGCGGTGTAAATAAAATTAAACAAGAATCCAGGCCATTATTACAGTGTTTAGATTTTTAAAAGTTAACTTTTAAATATGTGCTGACTTTTCTCACTCACTCACTTTCTTAACTGCTTATCCAATTAGGTTTTCAGTGGGCGCAAGGCACACAGTAACACTCACAGACACACACACACACACCCCATTCACCTATAGGGCAATTCAGTGTCTCCAATTAAACTGACTGCATGTTTGTGGGAGGAAACCGGAGCTCCCGGAGGAAACCCACGCAGACATGGGGAGAACATGCAAACCTGGACCACCCCGACTGGGGATCAAACCCAGGACCTTCTTGCTGTGAGGCGACAGTGCTAACTTCAAAAGTAAATAGAACAGTTCATTATTGACTTTCCACTAATCAGCCAACATATAAAATTCTATAAAATGTCATTTCCTTGTAAATGTTTAATTAAGGATTTGCAGTGATTTATATAAAGCTTTTCAATTTGACTTTGATAATTGTACTTTATTATTGTAGCAGAAGCTGTTAAATTGCCATGAATAAAAACGAGATGTCGTCTTATCCATTAAAAGTATTAAACACTGTTTTGTTTATGACATTTACTTTTAGTCTTGCTTCTGTTGCATAATGCAATTATTGTAATTGTTTATTTAAATTAACTAAAAGTTTTATTTTAGTACAAAAAAGTAAGTGTTTTTTAACAGTGGTTACCAAAGACAGCGACAGTATTGTCCAAAATAGATACAAAATAAACAGCAAAGCTTCGATTCTAAATTCTATATACAGATACATTTTTGTGCTAGCAAATTGCAAATTCCAGACCATAATTTTCATAATTTTCACTTACATCAACCTAACATTCCATACATACCATTTAGCATTCATTTGTAGCTATTATCCCTTTAATTGCATGTTTAAACATATCTTTTGGTTTGTATGTGGATGGAAAGTTGGGAAAACAGAAATAAAGGTGATGCTTTTGTTTGTATGAAAGATGGACGTTTGGACGTTCCACTGTTTCCGAATGCTGACAGATTGTCTAAACAAATGTATTGTTCTGTACAGCTGAAGTTAAAAGTAAATGGAATTCTAATTCAGCATGTTGTGAGATTTAATGTGTAATGAAAGTGATGTAGAGATAAAAAGGAACTGCTGTTTACCACATTATCTTTTGTGTTACAATGATTCAGATGTAATTGGAGCTGAAAGAAAAGCAACTTGTTTTATTTATAAAATAAAAAAATAAAATATGCAACTTTCAAAATCATCTTTAATACGTTGGTATATGCAACTTCAGCTTTACTAAGAATTACTTTTGTAGTTTTTATTTCATTTACTAAATGTTTACTTTTATTTGCATGCCTGGCAAAACATTTGACATGTTTCACTTTGGTCTTTGTCAGTTCTACAAAGCAACTCTGGGAATATCAAGAGAAAAAAAATCCCAGTTTGTAGAACACTGGGACTCAAAGCCTTATGATGTTTGTAAAGTCAGTTTAAATGGTTTCTATGTTAAATTCTAGATTGTTTTATATGTTAGTACTGCCACAATAAAATTCCCAAATAAGAACGTTACGAAGCATTTTGTCTTGTTTTACTTCTCTTTTCTTTTCTTGCTCGATTTGCATTTGCTTGCTGTACCCGAAGTATTTTTTGCCCTGTTTGCACTATTTAAGTTTTAAGACTAAATTAAGCAGAAACTTTCATATATTTTATTATATAACATTTTATATATAATACACTATTAAATTACATTTTGCCTTTATTACATTAATTAAAATAGAAAATTAAGAGTGATTCCATTAGAAAATTAGAGCTTCCATGTTGTTAGGTAACTAGCCTTTAAACAAAGTACATAATGTGTATAACAAGCTGGCATATTACTTGTTACTTCCACAACACCAAGACATGATTTGTAAATGTTTAACGCAGTTTAACAATACTGATTATACTTTAATCATAAAGTGCAATTGTCAGAATTACAAATAAGCTTAAGCAGTGACGTTACTGTTCTCACCAGCTTGAAAGTCGTGTAGTGTGAACTTGGCATTAGTAGAGGATGACATGATAAAACTGTGTGCTTAGCTAAATTTGTTTATCTATAGGAAATCAGGGTGACACATACTCAAATTACAGACAGTCATTAAAGTGGCAGTTATTTTACAGCCCTGTAAACAAAGCAAATTTTCATGTAATAACTGTATTTTTAAAATTAAAAGAATACAAACATGCATTAATGTTCATCAGTAAATATTTATTGGATACAAGTATTTCATATGTAAAAGATAAGAATATATATTTTTCTTTATATATGAAATTAAATATCTTGATTCATGTAAAAATATGCAAGGCCACATAAGAAAAGCAGTTGAGCTTTATGGAAGCAGAATGGATAAGCTACATAACAAGCTGAGTTCTTGGCTTTAAAAATACAATTAATTATGAAAAAAATAAACAAGTTCAAACAAGTTCCTACTTACAATATTTGCTAACATTTTCACATTTGAAACAAGACAAATGTTAAATGATCAACAGCTGTTACATTTTTTTCAGAAAGTAAATCCACTCTGGGATTAAATTGTAAATTCCACACTGACTTGAATAGGCTTGACGAGTCTAAAAAAAGATCTCCCAAGTAAATTAACCAAATGCACACTTGTCAGTGCACACAGGTACATTTCAGATATAGATCTGGTTTTGAGACAGAAAAAAATGTATCTTATGCATTACTGAGCCAACCCTCCTAGTAGTCATTTTATTCAATGCTTTTACTGTTAAATACATTTAGTTAATATGCTAGCATCCCATAACTTAATCTATACAAGTAAAGTATAAATATCTTGGTGTACCAACAAAAACTTATCCTCAGTAAACACTCACAAAGTCCATTTTCCACTCTTGCTGAACTCACTATGCATTCCTACATACGGTACAGTCAGCCCCACTTTCAAGACGCTATAGACTTAAAACCCTAAGAGTACTATGCATCAAATAAGGAACCGTATCAGGTTATCTGAGGTAGACACAGCAATACAGAAATGCATAGAAATGTTGTAAGACTTAAACACACTTTACCAATGCTTTATTCTGTACCAGGCTTGCCATGTTAGTGTTGTTTGGCCTCAATGCTTTTTTTTTTACTGAATTTGCTAATATTTGCTAATATTTGTCCCTGTTTTAATTTACCTCTGCTTTTTAAACTTATTTTCTTTACTGCGAAACGTTTAGTGTATAACATTAACAGAGTATTTGGGTTGCACCAAAACCTAAAGCTGGAGGGAAACATATAAAATAAATACCTTAGTAAATATCTTTTTATTCCTGATAACTTTACTGAAGTATCTGGAATTACAGCAACTCACACAGATTAATATTCTGATCCAAATAGATATTCAAATACTACAATGTGGCTATACACTTTACTGTAGTAAAAGTACTGCTCTTTATATTTTTCTTTAAAAAATAAATAAAAAAGATAGCTGCTTTGCTCATGAGACATGATTAGTTACACAACGAATTGCATTGTTGATAATGCTGACATTTTAGAAGTTTTTGTTTAAAACAATTAAACTTCTTGTAATTATTGCAAGAAATTAAAAAATGTTAGGCCTGCTATATTTTTTAATGATAAATTGTTGTTAATTAATGATTAATTCATTCTTGGTGACAAAAACACTGTTAGAATGTCTATCCATGGTTTATAGTCAGATTATAATGCATGTATTGTGATTGTCTCAATGTTTTTTTTTTTCCACATACAGCACTTTTCCAAAATGTTTCTGGAAATTACATAAAAATGTAGCTGTTGTATGAATGTGGTCTCATTATGCTTTTGTCCTGTTTTATACTTTTATATATTTAGACTCTAGTTTCCTTATATGTTTCTTCCATGTTTTTTTCTGTTTCTAATTAGTCCCACGCGCTGCTTGTTACTTCTGTTTAGTTATTCTGATTTTAATCCTCTGCTTTTGCAAGGTATGGTATATGTAAAGCAAAGAAAACCCATTTCTGCTTATATGGATTTTGGAATATGTGCAGTGAATACAGCAATATGTCAATACAGTCTCTACACCAACCAGACACAAAAATACATTCAGATATGATAAAGGCCTCGAAGGCCTGACAAAGGCTCAAATTCTGCAGTATAAAAATAGATCTTTGGTAGCATAGATATCTTACATAATAATTGTATTAGTATTTTTTTAAATGTTAATCCTCTATTTTATTTATTACAAAATTGCTTCTCCTGTCTTAAAAATGTTAATGCAATCTGTTAATGCAATATCAGGACAAATGTTAAAATCATGCATAAAGTTTTAAAGGGCAATTCATAAATCATATTACTTGGTTTTGAGGAATTACTCTGGTGACATACATTTTTGTAATGAAAGTTTATAGTAAACGTTTTTGCCGATCCCCTTTGTTTAAAGAGAAAATTATTAGTTTCTAAGCCTACAAAGAATCTGTCTTCTTTAGGATGAGAAAATGTTATGTCATGCAGCACTTTGAGCTGTTGATCTTTTTGTTGTGATTTGCGGAGAGTTTGGTCACAGATGCCGTTTCCTTGTGTTCATGTGAACGTTTAATAACCTCTCTGTAAAAAAAAGAAAAGACATGTTGTTGTGTCACTGCTTACATTACACAAAGAGTATCCATAAGTATTTACATATACACAATGATCTAAACACAAATCAACAATAACAGAAATGTCAGTCAATATTTAAATTTATTTATACATGCATAAATATAAATATGTATATAAAACAGGCAAAAATATGTGAACACCCCTTTCTAGAAAAGTAAAAGCTGTTAAAGCTGTAGGATGGAGCTTGTCTATGTTATTGCTCATAATTTTAAAATGAAATATGCAACAAGCGAATGGCCACATATTTGGCCATATATTCTCTCCCCACACTCACTACACTCTAAAAAGTCCAAATTTTATCTTTATCCACATGTAGAAGCTCAAACCAATTCAATTTTGGAGTTTTTTATAATTACATACAGCACATAATGTTGTCCTTATTTGATTGTCTTGCTTACATCTGCAGAGTTTACCATGCTAAGGCAGCATTTTTTTTTCAAGTAATATTTGCAGTTGCAGATAATTGCATATGTGCAAATGAGAGCGAGAGAGATCCATTTAAGATTATACAGTAAATAAACCAATTAATTGACTAAAATGTAGATGTCTTCTTATTATTGTTTAAAACTGATAACAGTGGCTTTTATTTGATTACAAATTATTGATACTGGTTGATATTTTATTACTAATTTGACATTTTATGCAATGTAATCTGATGTTATTGTATATACAGTTAAATTTTTTCATGTAGGGCGGATTATAATTTAATGACGATGTAATAACTTACAAAAACAATTTATTATGGTAAAGTTACAAAACATAAAATCCTTAAAACCGCTATGAGTCACTATTTAGTTCCAACGTGCTTTGCAGACAGATGAAATTTGAGCAGTTATGCTGCCCTCTTGTGCTCCATTGTTTCATAAAGTTTATTTAGTTTAAACTTTAGGGTTCAGAAGTTGATGCTTTGTTTCAACTTGATAAATATAATAGTTATTTTATGTAATAATAATAATAGTTATATTAAGTGGCGCTCGAGCAAGAGAGGTGTATTATGCTAGCCCACCACCGCTGAGATCCTAGTTCAAATCCGGCTGGGCGTCTACACAGACATTACTGATTGCAATGGGTTGTTGCCCTGTCCAGGGTGTTCCTGCCTTACACCCAGTGTTTTCTGGTGGAACTAGACTCACATGACCCTGACCAGTATAGTGATTTGATGTAAAAGAAACATTTTTATAAGCTCAGAATATGATTCTAATTTAGTCATTTTGGATGAAATCTAATAATTAAATTTGTATGAGGTAAGTATATTAACCGCACCTATGACCTGTACTTATAAATTACCCACCGTGCTAAATGAAGAACCGCCTCGATGATGTTTGAACCATCTTTTGCACTTGTCTCACAGAAGAGTGAACTAGACGTTAGCTGAAAATAAAGCACATGAAGAGACCAGTGATTTAATTAGCTCATTAATTGTACAGCTTCTCCTATTCATAATGACACATGAATTAAGTTAAGAAGTCCAGTACAGTTTAAAAAAAGGTGTTTAAAAAAAGGTGTGTCTCCATCCCAACAAAGTTAAGTATTTAGTAACTTCAAAGAGGGGATCCAACTCTATATTATTAAGCATGGTTCAAAATGGGATATCCACTGACCTAATAATCAGGTATCCACATACTGTATTTTCAACCATACAGTTTGTAATAAAAAAACAACAATACAATGTGTACAAAATTAACAGCACTAGACGTTCTCTGTTATTTCTCTCACCATGGCTAGCCTCTCTCCATGGCTGGTTGAAATGCATGTGATGCCATCCTGAAGCGCCTGCTGCCGCAGATCCGTTTTATTTCCTACCAGCATAATTGGGATTTTATCTTGAGAAACATCCTGGAGGTAAGACAAGCTTAGGTCAACATCTTGTGTACAGTGTGTACATTGCAAATAAGATAGCAAGTGAACGTGCCTGTTGCTGGATCAGTTTCTAAAGTATTAACATAAACAGACTACATTTTATATTAAGCCCCAAAATACCTCAATGGTGTCGATCCATTCACGCACATTCAGGAAGCTCTTCTCACAGGTGACATCATATAGCAGGAGAACACCATCAGCTCTTCTGAAATAAGACTTTGCAATACTTCTGAACCTGTAAAGAGGAAGACATCTTGATTTAGAACTCACACACCCATTTAGTCAACACAGCAATGAGCAGGTGCCCATAAACACATTCTGTACACATAGAGGTGAAATTCCTCCTAGTTTAAACTTTCATAGAAATACAGAGTCATGTAGATCTCTGTTTCTTCTGTAGTGTTTAATATACAATAGGATGTGTTTTGCTGTTTAAAATCAGGTTAGGATTTGTTTATACTGTTGTTTTTCAGGCATCTGATATTATGAATCGTTTAAATTTAAAGTTAAGAAGAATATAGTCCTAAAGATGAAGGTCATTATTATGGTCATAATGCAGTTTCTTACCTTTCCTGACCTGCTGTGTCCCAAAGCTGCAGCACTGTTGGCACTCCATCCACCACAAGAGTCTTCATTTGGAAATCAACCCCTTAACAAAGCAAAAGATCTTATAGTAATCTTTTTCATGTGTACAACTATCATCCAGTTTTGTTCCTAGTAAAACTGACCTAAATGTTACACTAACACAATATTGTATAATAAAAATGGCATGACTGTAAAGTCAAGACAAGTGTAGTCTTTTTGAAGTGTTACATTTTAATGATTTCTATAAAAGCATAATTACAATCTTTATGAATTTTATGAAAGTAAAAAAAGTACACGAACAAACAGGCTGCTTTTTCCAGCCAAGAGAAATATTAAGCATAATTATTGTCAAAAAAATTAAATTGGTGCTTCTGTGGTGAAGCGGTCTAATCTAGCCCACAACCACTGAAATCCAAGGTCGAATCTCAACAGTGTTATCAACCACTGGCCGCCTACACAGACAATTAGAGGCCCTGCTTCTGGCAGGTGAAAACAAGCAGTCAGTGACTGCACGCATGTCAGAGGGGTGTGAGATGGTCTACGGCCCTCTTGGACACGAGGGGGTTGCTGCAATGACAGGACAAAGACTGGTTTGGTTCAGAAAAGGGGAAAAATAATAAATAAAAACTGAAAAAAGAAAACTAAAAGAAGCAACTGTGAAATGATGTTTTATGAATTTAAATAAGCAAATTCAAAAAAACGCATCACAGTTTTAGTGTTATAATTCCTCCAGTGTTATAATTGATCACCACCCTCAGCTGTTACTGTATTTGTCAGTGAAATGTAAACGCACTATATGCATTCATGGAGGTACCAATAAAAATGAACTTTATAAAACGGATAGTTCCGGTCCTAAAATCTGATTGGCTGAGCCGCGTTCGAAGCCGTTGTAAAATCCCCGATAAACTCACACCTATGACCACCTCACATCATTCCATATTAATACGCCACTGAATAGAGAAAGTTAATGTTATTTTCACCCTCATGTTGCCTAGCAACACTGTTAATCGAACTATTTTGCGTCGCGGAAGAATGCTTTATTGTAAGTTTATACACAATAAATACATTTATGAATTAAACATTGTTGTATTTATTATATTTTATGTTGACCGCCGTTTTATAAAAGCAATAAGCCACTCGAGACCGTACGTTACTGTTACGATTTTAGCACGGGGAAAGAAGTTTTAGGCACTCCGCTTCGCGTCGTGCCAAAAACGTCATCCCCGTGCTAAAATCACAGTAACGTACGGCCTCTCGTGGCTTATTGCTTTAATAAATGCTTGGTCAAGTAAAATCACTCATATCTAAGCAGGCTAAATATGTGGAGATAGCTGCGTAGTGTAGTATAGCTATCAAATCTTACCGAGAGTAGTGCTGGTGGTGACTTTAAACTCATTTTTGCAGATTCGAAGGAGGAAGCTAGACTTGCCCACCGCAGCATCGCCAGCTAACACTATATTGTACGTCTTTTCAGACGTCTGAGCTGTCACATTTGACTCGTCGATCTGTTTCTATGGAAAAATACATGAACATAAACATTTCAACTTATTAAAGTAAAAGTTTGTATAAACACTACTACAAAGTGGCTGATGTGAATCACTTTCTATAGTTCCTGAGATTTAAAGTCAGTGTTACCTCACTGAAGATGGCTGAAAGGCTTTTCTTCCTTGGAGCTAGCACTTCTTGTGTTTCTTGATAAAGCGTCCTGTCTGAATCTTGTCTTTCTGATGAAGTAACGTTTAATACAGAATTCTTGTCTGATAAACACACCATATCATCTTGCACTTCTGGCTCCTTTGAACATACACACACAGCAGGTAGAAGAATAATTTAGCCAGACAACCTAAGACAGACATTCTGTGTCTCAAAGCTGGACGAGAAGGCACGTCGTTTAAGTTCATGTTTATCGGACTGACTGACTATAGGGTTTAAGCATCCAATTGATCCAATTGATCAGTTGTTGTAAATAAAGCTCCTGCCATTTGTGACCCGATTCAAAATAGTGTATCTTAGTGTATTCTCTTACCTCTGTGTCTGAAATGTCTCCAGAATTGTTCATCGCTGTGTTAACGGTGCGAGTGGTGCTCTTGTCTGTGCTCTCATGCTCCGAGTCATAGCCCGTGTTGGAGCGCAGGGTGGACATTCCGCTGTCCACACAGCTCTCATCCAGACTGTCTACCTCACAGCTGTTGCGTCTGCACATAGGGTCACACAATGCTAAAGCCAGGGACTCACAGCTTTGCGTACGCGTCCTTAGCTGTTCGTAACTTTCATCCAGACAGCCTCTAAAGTACCTGCAGGCATAGAGAATAGACTTTTAATTACCAATGTTCACACAGTTGAGAAGTATACTTGATTTGTGCATACACACTTTGGCCATTAAGTGCAATCTTGAGGTGTACAATTATTGAATATGTTTCATCTGTTTTACTGAACATTTTGTCAATTGTTTGGATAATTTATAATCTTTAGCACAGAGGTCCCACTGACACGGGAATCAAACACAGCACCACACACACACCCACACACCAAATGCAATGCCACACACACTAGAAAAGATCCTTAAACCTTAAACATCAACAGAATCATGGAAAGTGAATATTGTATCACAGGTATAAAATAAAGCTTCAAACCTACCTGTCCAAATATGGAGAGCACTGGCTCTTTCTACTTGAAATTGTACTTGCAGGAGACAGTCCACTTCCCCTCTGCAGGTAAAATAGCCATGTTTTATATTTTGTTAGACAAGCATGATTACATTGTTAGGTCAAAGAAGCCTCTTATACTCTAATCCTGAACTTTCAAGGAAGATTAGGATCGGTCATTGTTTGCGTGTAATCTTAAACTACTTTCAAACTGGCATTAGTTTAAGGTTAGGTGTAATGTGTACACAGATTAAATGATAATACAGAAGTGTTTACCAGACTCTTGTTTTTGGTATGGCTGTTCTCCAGAGCCATGCGTAGACCATCGTTACTGTCATAAAGCTTCCTGTTTGCTGACCTAAGGACCAGAAAATGCAATTAATAAAAAAAAAGTTCCCTGCATAAGTATTTACCTTTCTTCTGCATTTCATAGTATTAAAACTTGGATCTGAAATTTCCAAATTACAATTAAGATATAGCCAAAATTCTATACTGCTACTGAATGATGTCGAAATGTGTGTAAAACTACACAAGACTGTTTGTGACAAAACCAGTTATTTTGCATGTATGTCTTTATTAAACAGAAGCTGAAATATTCATGTTTTCCTAGCAAACTTACTGTAGTAACTCAATCTGTCTCTCCAAATTGTCCCGCTCCTCCGCAAAACATCTCATTAGGGCTTCATCTCTGCACAAACAAGACAAATATGACAATGACTGCCAATTTTCTATTATTAATCAGTGACTACAACTGTTAGTAAAGTCACCCAAAACATGCTTAACATACAGTGGTGCATTATAAATCATCATAATAATTTGAGTAAAAAAGCTGAATCTTTAAAAGTTCTTAGTATTTAGCACAACTGAAAAGCAATGTATTATAAATATGGTGATATTAAAAACTACAAAAACTCAAATGTATGTATATTTTTCAACTTTTTACTCAAATTCTATGCTGATTATATAATATGTAATAAAAACATCTATTAAATTCGAGAAGAAAGCAAAATGAAAGAATGTGGTCTAAGACCAAATAAAAAGAAAACAATAACTAAATATATACGTATTTTAACAATTTACTTTTTATTGTTTCGTTTTATTGGGGAATAAAAAATAGGTAACACAGATACCCTCAGTAATTCCGAAAAATAGTAAAGATTTAATAAACCTGACTAGAAAAGGACACAGTGAGACAGAAATTTCTTCAATTTATACATCTGTCTTCAAATGTACACTTTTTTTCTATTTATTTATGCATTTTCTCCCAGTTTGGCGTGGTCATCCCGCCCTAGCAGAAACGTCTCTGCGGCAGGCACTTCCAATTATGCCGGCTAGATAGCGCCCAGCCGACTGGTGGCAATGTTTCAAACCGAGGAGTTCAGAATCTCGGTGCTGGTGTGCTAGCAGAATATCCCGCTGCACCACCTGGGCACCTCCAAATCTACACTTAGATTCCACCTCCACTTGGATGCCAAGAATCCACTTCTCAGAACATTTTTATCTAATCCAAAAGGTTAGTGTCTAATGCTTGCCAAATGCTACTGGAACTTCGACTACAACTGCTACTTCAACTGCACATTGTTTCTCAAATTACTTGCTGTGGCAACAAATAACTGAATTTACCACTTGCAGTAAGCACTGTTCGACTTAGACCAAGAGAATCAATAATATGTAATGCTCTATTAATGTTTGAAATTTTAATAACCACCCAGCTAACCTTCTATTACATAGTGTATTGTTTGAGAATGTAGTGAATTACATTTACATGCTTTTATCCAAAGCAACTTTGCCCAACACTGGCAAATTGGCAGTGGTGGGGCTTAAACCGGAAACAATCTATTAATTAGTCCAGTACCTTAAGTGCTGAGCTACCACTACCCCACTGTTAAAACACTGGCTCATATTCTGGCTTTTACATTTTAATAACAAAAAAGTTAAGGGTTACTATTAGAAGCATTGTATTTTTAAAATTTTGTTGCTAATATTTGTGTCATAAAAGTGGAATTGTAAACATAACTCCTCTGTATGTAATACACCCCCGCACAGACAGACAATTTACGAGGCAGCACATGTAGACATTGAAAATACCTTTGGTCTCTCTGACTTGTTGCTTGGCTACTATGTCACTAAATTCTTTAGGCCTGTGGCGTCACTCCAGGATATCCTGCTCTCATGATGCTGGAATAGCAAACAGCTGTGGTAGTGACTATACACACCTATCTCTGCGTGTGACTGAAAAGCAGTCATCCCTGAGAGTTTACATAAAAACCAGCACTGCTGTAATGCAGCAGGTAAATTCTCTACTCTCACTACATGTTTACCGCTGTGTGACATATATAGTCACTTCAATTACAAAGATAGAATTCCATCATATCATATTCATTCTAATTTAATGAAAATTGATGTGTATTACCCACAGAAATGTATCTATACATCTGTAAAAATAAATAAATAAATAAATAAAAGCTCACCGCTCGAGATTGATGCTCTGGTCTGTGAGATCACTCTTGAGAGAGTCGTGTTCACTCTGCAGAAATGCTATATTGGTGTGGGATTCCAGCAGCTCCTGCTTCAGCTTCTGGGTTTGCTGAGACAGCAGAACATTATATACTTAAAATAAGTCAAAATCAATGCGGTCACAGTCCTGGACCCTTATCCAACAATATTCCATGGAACTGGTATGACGCACTAAAATAAAATACACTGAGCTTCTAGCTAGGAAATCTGTAAATCTGGGTCCTGAAATGTCTTCTTTTCTAAATACCAAAAATCCATGCTGGTTTAATAACATGCCAACGTCATTAGCTGTCTTGGGTTTGAATTCATTTACAAACAATTTACAGTTACATTTTGGATAATGCAATAAAACTTTAATCTATGATTTGGTAAAATTACTGAACCATGCATAGGTTAGAAAAATGTTATAAACGTGTTGGATTAGGAGAAAATGCTTTAACATGTAGAACAGGGTAACCCCAGATCCAGGATGAACAAACACAGACTTACATCAACATTGTTATAACTTTCCAATATAATAAAATGTCATCATACCACAGTCAGCTCATTATTCTTTCTCTTTAGTGCTACAATCTCTTCTTTGAGAATGCTGCTCTTGTTTTGGTCTTCAAACTGTAAAAGAAATAGAACTTCTGTCAGCTGTTAAATCAGCATGATAATGCACGTTTTAGCAAACACTAACTAAACGGTGTGATTATTATATAAATAAGTGTACATAGTGGCAAAATTACACAATTTTTTAATTATTCCAGATGAAGTTCATCACCCAGTAAATACACTATATGGACCAAAGTACTGGGACACCCCTTCTAATTTCTGAATTCATGTATTTTAGCCACAATAATTGCTAACAGCTTTAATAAATTAATAATATAAAGCAAATTAAATGCTTTCAAGTTTGAAGCAACAGTTTGATTTGATAAAGCTTGATTTAAAGAAACTTCAGTGGCCTGCACACGACGATTGAGGTGGCCCCACAGATGCTCAATTGTGTTCAAGTCTGGGAAATTAGGGAGCCAGGGTAGTACCTGGAAGTTTTGTTCATGCTCTTGCAACCAATGTCGGACATTTCTAGCTGTGTGACATGTCACATTGCTGGAAGATCCCATCCGACCCAGGGAAGAAAATTTTACCCAGCAATGAGGGATATATGTGCAGACAGCCTATTGCACACCTTATATACCCACCAAGCCAGCTCATGAAACATGACTTCCTTCATGGGCTACCACCGTCGAAAGTAGGAAGTGGTCATAATAATATGATGCGACTGTATATTTCAGACAGTGACTATTTAAAACTGTTTGGTAACTGAATTGTTTATTGAAAACTGTTTACCATTTGTCACTGTGGTTCTCTTTGCTTAATGTACAATCAAAAATACTCACCACTTGCAAGGTTTGTATCTTCAGCTGTAACTCACTCAGCTGAGCTTCATACTGCTCTTTTGTAATGCTCAGCACTGCCTCTGCCTTTTTACACTCCTGAATTGTAGAGAAACACAATATTTCATTACTTCTAAGTCAGCTGTGGTTGTTTATTTTCATTTTAACAAATCATATGATTTATTTTTCCACTCACAGCTTTCTATTTATCAAACACATACATATTCCCACACAAAGATTACACTTAACCTTGAACTAATTTACAGTGTGAGTGAAATTGAGTAGGTTTCTTTAGTGGAAGATTTTTTTATCTTGTTTTCTTAAACACTGTACTTGTGTACAGGACATACAGTATTTGATAGGAAAACATAATGAAAGCACAATGAATGATGTAGTCTCATATATTTAGTAGAACTTTTAGATAAAAGGAAACGTCACATACAGTACTTCTGAACCCGACTCTTGATATAAATATCATGTTATCAGCTGTTTGTTCTAACTTTTTCCCATGACATATTGTACTGTTACTGGCTTACCACACATCATGCATCTAATTTCAGGATTAACACCACATGTGCGTATTTAGTTTTTCTCAACTTGAGGTAGTCATGCACTACTGCTTAATAAAAAAGCTGTACATACTAGTTAACTAACTAAAGACACTTATGATAAATATGCAGCCACTGTAAAGCTATAAGTAATTAAACCTTCATTAATGTACATTTAATAAGTAAGTAAGCAAGCAAAACAGTGTTAATGGCATGACTGTTTCTCAGAATACACAGCTTTCTTCACCCTGAAGCTCAGGATAAAAAAAAAAGTTGAACCTGATCCAAGAAATTCACATGATAGAATTGTTTACCTTACCACAGCCTTATAAATTTACCTGTGAGCATTATCTGTTGTTTTATCATGTGCTAAAACCAGACTCCATGGAAACAAAACAAAATAAGTAAGTCAAATTTAACCATGTTGGGCATTTTGCCTGGTGCAGCCGAATAGAAAAATACTTCTGGCAATACTCCTGACAATGTCCTGAACAACGTGCATGTCAGTATACATACATTTATTCCAGTCAAAGATTTTAAAACATCAAACTAAACATAATATTACACAAAGAAAACAGCTGCATTTAAAATACACACATTCAGATCTCCTGAGAATATAAATGTGTCCACCTGTAGACATTTGGCTCTTCATTTTCTGTGGCGGAATAACTATGCAGATCATCAGAGCTCTGATGTGTACTGTCAAAAACGTAGGTGTATATTTCTAATCCACTCTGCATTACTGATGTATGTAAATGTCCATGTAATAGAAACAAGAAAACATTTAAACAAAACTATAAGACGTGTGGTTAGTATTAACAAACTAATTGCTATATTTTCTAGGAATAAGTAGACTAGCCTGAAATGGAACTCTACAGACTATAATGGTAAGACTTTATAACATATCTGAATATAATGGATTTGCATAGCTGATTAGTCACACACAGGCAGCATTTTTTGAAAAATAACCTTTGTTTACACTTCTTGTCCATATGTTTGACCAACAGCACCACACCTATTGCTTTCAGCCCATCACATCAGTGTAAACACAGTCATGTTAACTAAAACTGCATTAGTGGAAGCATGAAGAATGAAAGGCTTCCAATAATTTTCTGACCTGTGCTCTTGTGTTTCTCTCAGCTGTATGAATGCGCTGGTCCATCTCCTCCTCCATCTCACCGAGCTGGATGGCAGCCTGGTCCTGAGCCCTGCAAACACAGCAACACTCATGTGTCATATACAAGAGCCGTTTTAATTTTATCAGCTTAACAGGTGGATTTCAATGAAACTTTAATTAATTCAATATATATTTTTTTAAATATTCTATTTAAACCATATTGTACATCCGTTGGTTTTGTTAGGCTCCAAAATGTTGCACTACACTCTAAGCATAACGGCAAACAGTTGTTATATTGTGTCAGTTTGTTAATTAACTGCACCTGCAATCGCACAAAGACTTTGTCTAACAATGCAATAACATATTTCTTCCAAAAGGATAGAGTCTTTTCAGTAAAATAAAGATGTGCATTGCTCATTGTTTTGACATGTCCATGTACCTCTTGATCATAGCTGTATGGACTTGGTGTTCGTACCTTTTAACAGCCAGTGCCAGTCGCTCCATCTCTTTGCTCTGGAGCTTGATCTCTTTAATAAAGTTGAGGAGAACTCTTTCATACTGAGGAATCATCCTGGTCTCAGTTAAACTAATGTTCAGGTACAGAGTCGCCACCTGGTCAATCCTACACACACAAACAAAATACTAAATCATTTATATTGCTCTGTTATAACAGTGATTTAACTAAACAATACTGCAACAAATA
This sequence comes from Trichomycterus rosablanca, assembly GCF_030014385.1. Lineage (NCBI taxonomy): Eukaryota > Metazoa > Chordata > Actinopteri > Siluriformes > Trichomycteridae > Trichomycterus > Trichomycterus rosablanca. Next base: position 34,217,660 of record NC_085994.1, on the reverse strand, counting down.
CCTACTATTACATTATTATCAAGCCTTTATATAAGGATTAGCCAAATCAATTATTGATTAGGAGTATTGTTTATATTTATAGTTTATCTGACCTTGATAAACAGTTCCACAAAATTGTAAAAGTGCTTTTTTTACTATTATCATAAAAACTTTTAAAGCAGCCTTAATACGTCATGTGTCAGATTCCATTAAATCTCCTACAAATGTGGGAAATTATGAATTGTGTTCTCACATTAAGCAGATGGGTTTTACAGTGTGCTTCATATCAAACTAACCTTGAGCACTGGCTTTATCACAAAGACACAGAACTGTACATAAACGTTGTGCTGTGCCTAGTAATATCCCTATGGAGCCTTTCTATTACTTTTTCCACTTTCCATATCCTTATTGATAAAATGCTGTTAGATATATTGCATAACCAGATAATTCTGAAAAAGACTTTCCATCGATGATAGCTGCTGAACTATGGGTACATTTTTAAAATCCTGATGGAGAACAGAACATCTAATACTTTCTTGAATTATAAAGACTGAACATTTTAAATACAATTATAAATGTAGATTTCACAAAAGTAATGTATTATTTTGTATTTGTTGACTATCATTCCTGTAGACAAAACATTTGATGCTCAGCAAACCCATTATACACATAAGTGTTTTTTGTTTTTTTTCTTATTCAAGAAAACCATGCTGCAGTAAAAGCTATCCTTTATTAGAAGTACAACTATATAAAGAAAGATGGTCCTGGGTTTGAGTCCCCAGCTGGGCAGCAAGAGCCCTTTCTGTGTGGGCTTTGCATGCTCCCCCTGTGTCTGTTTTGGTTTCCTTCAGGTACTCTGGTTTCCAAGTCCAAAGACATGCAGACAGGCCATTTGAAGGTACTAAAATTCCCTGTTTGAGAGTGTGTGTGTGTGTGTGTGTGTGTGTGTGTGTGTGTGTGTCTGCCCGCCCTTTCATGGACTGGCAACCTGTCCGGGGTATTTCCTGCCTTTCGCATCCCTGAACTACCACTGCCTTATATCAAATCCTTTATTGTACGTTGTCCTTCAAGTGAAAGTAAACATGCTTATCAAACAGGTATATACATTAATCAGATGACTAATGTTAGTGACTCACATTTGAGTCCCAAAACTACAGGTGTGTTTTATGCTTGTATCACACACTTGTTATTAGGTAGATTGATCAGCTCTTGAGTAGGACTTTACTGAGTGGATAAACAGTAAAATTTGATGCACTGTGAGGACTATAAGTTTTCTTTTCTCAAATTTGCAGTTTGTAATATATCGCTGCAGTTTGTATCAAAATAATATGCCAATTAAACTACCTGAATTTATACAATTTATAAGCGTGTTTGTTTTGTTTTATGAAACTTTACTAATGATAAAAACTTTGTTTTTGTCTTTGTTAAGCAAAACACTTGATGATGTTTTAACTGAAATCAGCAGAAACAACAATCACTCTGTGAGCAATATGCAATAAACTACAAGTCATCTACAATTCTACACCCTAAACTAAAAAAGAAGCATAAAGATGTTCAAATCCAAATTGAATCACAAGCATTTAGACCAGTCTGAATGTTTGAAAAAGTGTACTCTGGTTCAGTTAAAGCAATAAAATCTATAACATTATTAAAATCATGTTCGCAAAAAGAAGGGTTGCTAGTATGAGCCAAAGAACACTGAAGAACACTACAGTGAAGTAGGCCTGTAGAAATAAGAATCACAGAGCTACTAAAAGCTACTTTCCAGTCCAATTCCTTCTGTATTAAGGCATTTAAAATAATCCGACATAAAGGAAACAAGGAGGAAAGAAAGCTGCCATGTACATGCTTATCCTCTATGAGTATATACAAACTATTGACTTATTTTGTCAGCCAGTGGTTATAAAATAATGAAGTTCATGTATATAGTCATTCAGAGAAGCATTTCATAACTGTGTCTAATTATTTGGTAGTAACAGACCAATAACGTTTTGTATGTGCGAACTGTGATTCCATTATACAAATAAAATGTGCAAAGTACTTAAACTAAATTGAATGTCCTACAAGGATTGCTCATATTATATTATTCATAATTTCCTGAGACTGTTATAGCCGCAAGGGGGGTACTTATACCCATGGATTTAAAATTAGATGTCCCACAAGCTAAAAGTCAGGTGTCAATATACTGTGAGCATGTAGTATATATTTATAAACAAAGACATTATGTATTTTTATTTCATTTCTGACAAAGAAATTTGTGTCAAACATTCAGTCACGATAAAGGTGTTCAAGGGTGTCTTCGTCTTGTGCCCGGGCAGGGTTTCCGCGACCCTGACCAGTTGTAAAAATAAATAAATGAGTTTCTATATGATAAGCCAGCTAGACAGGAATGTAAAATGTAAAACTTAACACTGTAGGTGGGTTTCTGAGGGTAAATGTATTTGTAAACAGTATGTTTGACAGTTTTCACTCACCGCGGGACGAACTTGCTTTGCTCTCCGAGTCTGGCGTTAAAATCCTCCCAGGCCTGAGAAACACTTTCAGCTTCCTTCATCTCTGGTGCATCACTGAGGTTCGATACAGTTTGAAACCCGAAAACAAATTCCTCCATATTGATAGCTCCGTCCTTATCTGTATCCAGCTCACTGAAAATAGCGTCGGCATCAGCAGACTGAACCCGCAGCTCCGAGCACATCCGATCAAACTCCCACTTCTCTATCTGACCGGAGCGGTTCACATCCCACCGCCGGAACAGCGCCGAGAGACGGTGCTCACCCACCGAGCCTGAATCCATCAACAGAAAACGCTCTTATTCCAGTGTAGCGGGTAAAAACTTCACCTGAGACATGGTAAAGGTTCCTAAATTACTCACAAAATATACAATTCCGGTTAGTCTGGAAGAGTTTATGTATTAAAAAAACAGTTTTCTGTGGTAACCGACGAGTTTTGTTTTAAACACCTGCGCGCGCGCCTGTGAGCTCGAGCTCTCCGTCCAGTTATGTTCAACACCAGCGCGCGCGCGCACTTTTAACTGAGGTGAAGTAAACAAACAAGACGTCAGCAGCAGCAGCAGCAGCAGGTTAGTTTAGAAAGATCACACACACACACACACAAAAAGAGAAGGATTGGTTTTAAAGTACAATGGTACCTTGTAACTCAGCGTTTCCCTTAAACTCAACGTGTTCAGTTTGTTTTTTAAAAATGTATTTGTTTAATTTTAAATTAACAATAAACAGTCGCTTTATTCAGCGCTTGGCTTGAGCATTTACATTTACAGCATTTAGCAGACGCCTTTATCCAAAGCAACTTACAGTACAGTTACAGTATACAGTCTGAGCAATTAAGGGTTAAGGGCCTTGCTCAAGGGCCCAACAGCAGCAACCTGGTAGTGGTGAGGCTTGAACCAGCGACCTTCTGATTACTAGTCCAGTACCCTAACCACTAGGCTACGGCTTGCCCCGTGTGAGCAGTCGTAATACATCATCAAAGTGCAAATATGAGACGAATCTGCATTTGTATAGAATAATTGTCAGATTCACTCTGAAAGCATCCACATGTATCTGTGTTTAGCTGGATTTTCCTCACCTCACTGTTTCACTTTTAAACTGGGTAGCACTGTCGTCTCACAGCAAGAAGGTCCTGGGTTCGATCCCCAGGTGGGGCGGACCGGGTCCTTTCTGTGTGGAGTTCGCATGTTCTCTCCATGTTCGCGTGGGTTTCCTCCGGGTGCTCCGGTTTCCTCGCACAGTCCAAAGACATGCAAGTGAGGATAATTGGAGACACTAAACTGTCCATGACTGTGTTTGATATAACCTTGTGAACTGATGAACCTTGTGTGTAATGAGTAACTACCGTTTCTGTCATGAATGTAACCAAAATGTAAAACATGACGTTAAAATCCTAATAAACAAACAAACAAAACTTTTAAACTTGTGTTACAGCTCGGAGTTCTGAGAAATGGTAAGAATCAGCTTTTTATTCAGTGTTTTTTTCAGTGTATAAGTGTCAAAAACAACCCCATTATTTTACATAAGCCTAAAAGCCTAAAAAGTTTCCCATACATCCTTATGTGAAAAAATACCTTGAAACTCAACGCCTTTTAAACTCAACGCTACTCCCAAAACCAATTGACGTTGAGTTTCAAGGTACCACTGTATACACAAAAGGTGTTTATCCAACACTAGGGGACTAACAGCATACATATTTTATTATTAACTGTTATTTTTTGTTATTTCAGTATACATTCTTTTCTGAGTGTTAGCATTTATGTTCAGTTTAAAACACCTCAACACTTACATTAAATACTTGTTTTACACAGTTCAGCACATATTCTATCATAAAACCTAATCCTAAATAAATACCTACACTGTTAATTCCTCTAAAAGTTCAACAAAATTCAATTTTACCAAAGAATGTTAAGTAAATATATTTCAGTAATGTCATTTAAAATGCACCCAACAGGTGTTTGTTCAACAGTCTAAGAATTAGCATGTATTTATTTAACACTGTAAAAGCCAGTCTTGTTTTAATACAAGGTAAACATTGAAGGTTACCAGACTGCAGTGTATTATTTCAACATCTTAACAATTAATATGTATTATTTTAACATTAATGTTTTTTTACCTTAAAACATTTTAACCTTAAACATTTAACGTTAAAATGTATTCACCGTTTATTGATTCAACACTTATAACACATTATAAACCCACTTCCAAAAAGTTTTGAGCATATCTGAAAATTGGGGGTGAAGTGGCCATGGTTTCCAGGTGCCATTCGACCAGTCACAGACCTAATTAATAAAAATAAAGTAAAAACAATTAAATGAATGAATGCTATACTGTATATGATACATGTGTTAATTACACTACATAACATTATAGAGAAATGCTTTAAATAAACATTCAAGAACTTATTCAGTATGGTAGGTTATAAGACTATGTATAGTTTACTTAATCTAACCCTAGTTTAGTAAGACTTTATAGGTTATTTTTAAGACATAACGATGAAGACCTACCCTTGTCAGTGTGACACTAGACACTTTATGTATTGCATGTATTGCAAAATTGTAACTTATTTAGTTAAATAAATAAAACTGAGTATTTTTAAACACCAGATGGAGACAAAACACTAAACAAAAAGTCACAAAATTAAACTATGTCTGTTGGTGGGATTGCGAACAAAATAGCTTCATATTTATATCAAATATTTGTGTAATTATAAGCCAGTTTATAAAGTTTTAACTATTGTTAGTGCTATTTAGAGTTGCTTAGACATTAGGGCAGTTACATTAGGGCAGTTGTAGCCTAGTGTTTAAGGTACTGGACTAGTAATTAAAAGGTACAGTAGCTGGTTCAAGCCCCACCACTGCCTGGTTGCCGCTGTTGGGCCCTTGAGCAAGGCCCTTAACCTTCAATTGCTTAGACAATAAATACTGTCACTTTGGATAAAACGTCTGCTAAATGCTGAAAATGTAAATGTAATGGACCAGCCAAATATAACTTATTGATTTGTGTTAAAGCAACACCTCTATTCGTTAACTTTTCTAAATGTATGATGTGTTCATGATGATAAATGAGTTTACTAATTTAAATAAGTCTTTTAGAAGAAAAATGTGTAGCCAGGGTATTAATTCCTGGATTAATTAATGATTTACCAAAGCACTAAATATTTTCTCCTAAAATATGCCTCCTAATTTCCATTTCCCTATAATATGCTTATACTCTATTTATTATATGTGCTTATATTGGCTAGTTTGGGCAAACTGTCACCTGATTCTAGGAGTAAAATTTTCTGGGTGGTCAGATATAATGCATTATAATACAACATGTTTACAAGCCAGTAAGAACTTAGGGTGCAAAATACATTGTGTGTATTGATTCAAAGTTCACTATTTGGCAAAAAGTATGTGGACACCTGAAATGGAATTGTTCACATTATTTCAAAATAGGCATTTCTATATAGATAGACTCCTCTATGCAGCT